>NW_027498663.1:0-109208 GCF_021521415.1 Bidens hawaiensis
AGATTTCTCAATTTCAAATTAAAACTTATCTAGCACAAACCCTAAAAAGAATCATAATCAATTTTATCATAATCAATTAACATATTCAGGTAACACATTCATTCAAGTATCCTTGAAAAAATAGTGTGCCCGAGCAACCTTTTGATTTAAAGTATGTCTGGATAACTATTTTATTCAAAGTATACCCGAATAACCTTCTTATAATACAAAGTGTGCCTGGAAAGGAATTCTAGCAGACAGTGTACTCGGAAAGTTAAGTTTTTGAAATTACCAAGTATATTGAAGGAACACAAGTGTGCCCGAAATATAAAGTGTGCTCGGAAAACAAGGTTTGCCCGAAAACACTTGTAATTTCAAAGAAATCATACACATATATCACAGAGCATGCTTGGAATGAAATTAACCACATAAACATTTAGGTGTGCTATAGTCTATCATTTCATAGAGCTTGCCCGAAAATCCTATGTTAGCACTAAGCTTGCTAGGATAAACACATTCAATCATCAGGTATGTCGAACATCAATCAAAGTATACCCGAACAAATGACAGACTTAAACAGTAACATCTAAGCATGCCCGGAAAGCTTAACAAACCTTTCCTAACAACATATTCACACAAATTACAAAGTTTACTCGGTGTACTACCTTAAGTTCACAAAGTTTTCTTAGAAAGGTTGAAAACTATCAAACCTTACCTGAAACAACGTATTCACACATAAACAAGTCAAAAATGACTAAGCTTACTCGGAAAGGTTGAAAACTATCAAACCTTACCTGAAACAACATTTTCAAACAGTTTGTGCTCGGGAAGGTTATAAGGCATTAAACCTTACCCGAACTTACATATTCAACCTATTTTAGGCAAAATGCAACACTTTTTGACTTAAACAAATTGTCAAAATATTTTTCATTAAAGATCATAGATTAAGAGCAAATGGTGCATTTAGAGATCAAATTTCAGTTATATTTCTTTTCAAAACAATTTCTTCTTTTTACTGAAAAGATCTCAAGAATGAGATCATATTGACTAAGTAGCTATCTCAATACTTCACTCTTAGCATTATTATGACAACTTAGATAGGTTAACAGCAGGTATAAACTTAGCATGAATTTTATCTCTTGTCTCCTTTTCAGATTTCTTCTTCTCTTTGTTCATGGTTTCATTACCACACACCTTTCTTTTCCCAGATATTCATCATACTTCTGTTTGTACAGGACAAAGTCTTGACCATACTTTGTTCCATCTGGTACATGAAATGGTTTGTATTTGGATCTTTCATTACATGAATCTGTGTGGTGACCATATTCATCACACCTTTTGCACCAAACCTTTCCAATGAAGACTTCATGTTCTTTTGGTTTCTTGTATCTTTCACTTGGCTTAGGTGTCTTGACTCCTAGAGTCTTCTGATTCTTTAAACCATCAAAATCAATTGAAAAAGGAACAAATTCCTCAATCTTGTTGTTCTGTCTTTCAACATTTCTTTTGATAAAGACAATTTTCTTTATAGTCATAGATTCTTCATCACTGCTTTCTCTAACCCTTGTCACTCTTTTCTCATATTCTTCCATAGTTTCCACTTCTCCAACATCAAGCACCTCATGACTAGAAAAGATTGGATAAACTGGGATAAAATTTTCTGTAACAACCTTTTCATTCACCTTCTTCTTCTTGTTGTTCAGTTTTATCCTTCTCAATACAGCCTTGCTTGGAGGTCTGACTGCATTGTAGTCTATCTTCCTCCTTTCACAAATATCAAAAGAAACATGTTCTCTTTTCATTTTGTCATTATGTTTCTTCAATTTTGGTGGGACTGGTGGATACTTTGGAAGTGTATCAACAGATTCAGGTTTCTTATATTTTCTTCCTCTTTCAGCAGCTTTGATTTCCTTTTCAGTAATTTGATCACTCAAATCACTCAAATCATCTTGATCCAAATCAACTGAATCAAAGTCATCCTCAGAGACTTGAACTCCAATTGACTTATCCTCTTTTACTTCTTTCTTAATCACAAACTTACCTTCTTCATTCACTTCTACCTTTTTGTACAAATCAACAATTTCTCCTCTGTCTTGAAAGACATCTTTGAATTGTTGCATGTATGCATCTCTTATCTCTTTGTCAACTTTAGGCATAAAATTGTTGTTGAATGGAGGTGGAACTGTTTTGTATTTGTCTTGTTCTTTCACCTGATTCAGTATACCACATATGTTGCCAGTTGAGACTAAATTCTTCAGAAATTCAGTTTCAACCTTTAGTCTTGTGTTTTGCACCTTTTCTTCAACTAACATCTTCTTTAATCCATCAATCTCAGTGATGTATCTGGTTTGAGTTCTGTAAATGATCATGCAATCATCTTCAAGGCTTTTAATCTTTTCATCACTGATCATCTCACTTGCCTCATACTCATTTATGATACTTTGTTTTCTGAAACACTCACTTTCCAGCTTGCCTACTTTTGTTTTCAATTCAATGATAAGTTCATTTAAATCAACTGTAGGAGCAGAGTGTACCTGAGAAGATGATCCCTTTTCTTTCTCAATTATGGCCATGAATGCCACATTTGCTTTCCTGATATCATCTGCAATGTCCTCTTCATGATTGCTCCAATCAAAATTTCCTTCATGTTGTGTAGTCACTGCTACATTTCCTTGATTTCTGATCTGATTTTGATTTGCTGGAACAGTGTTGTTTGGAACATTTTGAACAGCTTGAAGGTTTTGATTGTTATTTATTTGAAAACCTTGATTCTGTTGCATACTTTGTTGTTGATTATTCATTTGAGGCTGAAAGTTGTTGAAGTTTGGGTTGTAATTGTTGTTGTTGAAGTTGTTCATTTGATTTCTGTTGTTGTTGAATCTTGGCTGATTTTGTTGGTAATTCTGCTGACCTCTTGGTTGATTTTGTTGATATTGATGTTGACCTTCTGGTTGTTGATTCTAGAATTGATTCATTTGAAAGTTTCTTGGTTGATTGCATTCTCTTGCAAAATGACCAGGTTGTTGACAATTGTAGCATATTGCTTTTGACTTGTCAAAACCAATCCTGTCATTAGGACCAGAAACCAGAGACCTACCAGTTCTGTTATACAGCCTTCTACTTCTCAAACCCAACATGGCAGCTTGCCATTTCAAATCCATGTCTTCCAAATCATCTGCATCAATTTGTTCCAAATCATCTTGTACCACACTTGTGTGAATTAGATTCTTTGCAACAAATGCATTATATGACTCAGTAAACATAGACAACAAGGCTTGTGTTTCATTGCTTTGACTATGTCCTGTTCCAATGTTAGGAACATTTCCACTTGACATAGAGGTAGAATCAGAATCATCAATCAGTTGCACATTGAACTTCTGCTGATTTCCTTGATTACTTATGCTACCCCCAATGAACGATTTTGGAGTGACAACATTATGTTCAGCTGGTTCTTCAATAATGGGAATGTGCTGTTGGTTCTTGGTGGACAGATTTCTCATTGGTGCAATCAATGCATTTGAAACATTGAAACATGGTCTATCTTCTTTGATCATCTCATTCTCAATCATTTCAAGTTCAGCAGCCTGAAGAAAGCATACTACATCATCCAATTTCAATTCATTGAAATTTTGTTTCTGAAGAATGAATTTGCAAGCAGTATACCATTCTTTTGGCATTGAGTTGAGTAACTTTGTATTCAAGTCAAAGTCAGTCATTACATAATCAGTTGTTCTCAACTCATTCACAATACTTAGAAATCGTTCTAGTATTGATTTCAACCTTTCTCCATCTCTATACTTGAACCTTTCCAACTGTTGCTTCAATCTTTGCTTCTTTATGTTCTTTAGTTCAGTATTCTCTTCATACATTTCAAGGATGGCATCATACATTTGCTTGGATGTTGTGTGATGAGCCACCTTGGTCAGAATCTCCCAAGACAAACCTAGCTTAATCATAGCTAAGGCTTTGTCATCCACCTTTCTCATTTTTTCCCTTACAGCAGCAGTTGCAGTAGCATTTGCACCTTCTTCAACAGTAGTTTGTGGACCATTCTTGATGGAGTTCCACATGTCAATATCATTGTAGCATACGGCTGCTTCAAAAAGTACTTTCCATTTGATAAAGTTTTCCTGTCCATACAACCTTGGTATCTTGTTAGTAGACACCTCTTGTTCCTCATATCCAGACATTTTGAGAAATCAATAATCTGTTTCTTTAAAAAGAGTTTCAAAATAATCAGATCTGAAAACAGAATGCTCAGATCTGATGTGTCTGATGTGATTAGAACAAGATTTAGATATAAAGATTAGAACTTTAATTGAAATAAGGAAGAAAAAACACCGGTAGATTGTAGATCAGGAAGAAAAATGAAAAAAAACAGAGCTGCTGACGTCACAAATCAATCGAACAGTGGTCTGCGTACGTCATTCTTCTTCAAATCTTCAATCAGCAACAATCTTTCTAAAATAGCAGTAAACAAGCTCTGATACCACTTGTCAGTCCCTTTGATTTCAGCTGGATCTTGATCAATCAAGTCATAACTCACACAGATTAATTGTGTTGACAAGAGAGTTAATGATGGGTTGCTATATTTATAAAGATATCTGTTTGTTAAAGGCGGAATTAATAACAAACATACGGTTGCAATGAATAATCTAAGATAGAGAGGCACACTCAGGATTCACTCAAAAGATTTCCATTTATATAATGTTAATCATACAAAAGGATAGTCGATTTAGGGTTTTCTAGGAATCCTAAGACAAACGTCACACAATATTCTCTCAATAAATGAGTCTGTCATATCCGAATTGTGTGTTCTCCCGTCTGTTTGGCGGCGTGCCTTAAACATTCTATTTATAGGCCTGCCAACCTAGGACAGCTGTCATTCCTTCTAGAAACCCTATCCGATAATACATATTCAAATTACATATCCAAAATAAACTAAGTGTAAAACAAGTCTTCCGGGTAGGCTCTTCATTAATCTTCAGTCTCCGAGTACGCAGTGTACTCGGCCTTCCTTCAGACTTGGTAAACATAGAAGTGTACTCGGGATCAGTTTTCGGGTAGACTTTACTAAAAGAATATTTTACCAAGTAAAATTTTCACCGAGTAGACTTCAGTCTTCTTGACTTTGCCAGACTTTGCCCGACAACTCCTTACGAGCAACCCTGTTCTTCTATGATCCTGTTCGGCTCTTTGTCATTGAATAACTTATTAGCAAAGTGTACTCGGGAATCACTGTACCTTGCTTGAGCTGAACCTTACTCGATATAACTTAGAAATATTCCCTTAACTCATCAAGTATACTCGGACCATACTTATTGATAAATACCTTGCCCGGTCTTCCAATTACTTGGCTTCTTAGACTTGGTTAACCAAACCTTACTCGGAAGAGTAAAATACTTGGTTTTGGAGAACAAACCTGCTTGACAAAGTGAACCTTGCTCGGAGATACCAAAACAGTGATCCTTACTCGGAAATGCACTAAATAGCATACCTTGCCCGGATATCCACTTAAGAAGACTATTTGAAGTAAACCTTGCCCGGGAGGCAAAATCTCGTACTCGGCTAAGTAAAAGCTTGCTCGGAACCCAAGGTGTGCTCGGATTCAATACTTAGCAGTTTCTGAGGAGGTTGAGAAGATTCCAATCTTCCATATTCTTCGTTTAGGTCAAATCTCCTCATTTGGGTCAAACTTTTAACCCAACAAACATATTTTATCAACCTAATAGATATTATGCATTTAAAGTACTTCAGCAACCGACAAAAATATAAAATAATCAGAATATTTAGCAGCAAATAATAAATATAAAGTATACGACTCAGCTGCTCCATCCCCACACTTGTCTTTTTCATTAAATTCTTCATTGGGGATCGTCTCTCTAGTTCACTCAATCTTTCTTTTACCTAGCAAAACTCAAAAATACAAAAACAAAGAAAACTACAAAAAACTACGTTAGTGACTCTATTAAATATACAAACTCCGCGAAACCTCCCCGCACTTGAACTTAATCAGGAGGTTTCTCCTTGATCTGGACCCTATCTAACCCGTTTATTTCCACCCAGAATTTATCAAACATTAATATATCAATGATGGAACTGCAAAATATTAAATTTGAATTAAAAATCAGTAACGCGTCAGACCACCAATATTTATACTTACCTGGCAAGAGCCGAATGCGTTGTAAGTATCGAGAAGACAAGTCATGTTTGACATGCAAAGGCTTTTTCACTCCCGTAGACCATCTTCTAAAGTATACGCAACTTCGATTTTCAGGTAACCTATCATCCTTGATCTTCTCCTGTGGTTTTAATTCCCGAAAAGCATTCAAAACACAGTCCGCAGGCCGGCAATAGTGTTCTTCCTCTAACCACATCCTCATCTACACAATCCTCTACAAGTAGGGCCTCGAGAAACGCAACATCCACATTAACGTCTAATGTGTCTCCCCCGTCATAAACCGACAATCCATCCAACTCCAGATTCAGGACTTCATCTTCCTCGTTAAGCTCATTATCAACCTTAACCATATCCTCAACACCAAACATTAGCTCGAGTAACTCCTCCTCATCACAATCATCGGAGTCACTACAAAACACAGTACAATTAGCAACACATACATGTGAAACCTGAGGTAGGACTTCATCAGCCATTCGTGTCTTCATATCCAGGATGAGCTCCTTTTCTTCATCTACATATTCCATGATTGGCTCTTTCCCTTCTTCTGGAAACATCGGGAACAACTCTCCCAACTGATTCATGTATCCCAAATAGTTTCCTTCCGCATCATATTTATAACCAGGTGTTGGTTGCTCCTCCAGCTGCACACTCTCCTCTTCGGTTTCTCGAATAAATTCGCTATATGACTCGTGAACGCATTGGGGGATCTGCTTTGGCCTTTCTTCCACCTTTGTCAATTTTCTGGAGATTTCTTTAACTGCATCTTGGAGACCTGCAAAAAGAGATATTTGATTTCTTAGTATAACATCATGTTCAGCTAATGTTTGTTGGTATTGGGCATCTTTCTCTAATGGTTGGGTCAACAATTCCTCGATCTTATTCAAATACGCCTCGTCACCCCTGTTGGGGTTGCTCTCGGAATGTTGACCATAATCTTGCCCATGTTTGTATTGATATCCCCGATCCGGCTCGTTATATAAATATGACGCGGACCCCTGTGAAATATAAGATTGTTGCTGCACATAGGGGTTAGTACGATTATATGGACATGCACAAGTCATATGACAACCAGCGCATCTATAACAAATAAAGAGGCAATCCTTGTACAGAAAATCATAGAGTAAATGAGGATCACCACACGTATCACAGTTATGGTTACTATAGTTTGGACAGTTAATGGTAAAGTGAGGTCCATTACAAACTTCACACGTAATTTCAAGAATCTAAACAATAAAAAGACACGGAGAATTAGACACCTACGACCAAAGCAAAAAATAAACACATAAAAATATAAGTAAATAAAACCCTAAAAACTCAAAAGCAAAAACACAATAGCACGTATATAGCAAGTAAGTCTAATCAAAGCTAATAACGCAAGAGCCAAGAGCCCCCGACAACGGCGCCAAAAACTTGATGTGATAAAAGTAGTCAAATAATTATTAACTAAAAATAAGCTAATCTAGACACTAAGTAATAATTTCAGACTCTTAACTTAACTAAAACTAATAACCGTCAAGTGAACCGGTCGACTCTAGTACAACTAGGTAAGTCCGGATATCGAACCCACGAGACTCTATAAATTACGTATACTAGCTAATTATACTCGACTTACTAACAATTCTATATAATAAAATTATTTAAGGGGGAGTTTTAAACTATTTAATTTAAACCTAAATAACGATTAACTTAATTATTACTTAAATAAACTAGTTAATAAACTAATACTTAAATAATTAACCCAAACCCTAATTAATTAAAATATAATAAAACATAATCATTACTTAAAACCTAATTAATTATATAATAAAAACTTAACCCTAATTAAATAAGATATAATAAACTATTAAAACACTTGGATTAACTCAGATGATGAAAATAACTACCTAAACTACAATCCCCAATGTTACGGCAATCAAACAAATGGGAAACTTAAGTTATGGAACTGGGATCATAAAATAGACCCTTGACAGAAAACCCGAACAGGACCCTTGACCTTCAAGAAGACACCTATGGATTTCTAACAAGTTTTAAGACTCACCAGTTTTATGAATTAAACTTCTTTACGGTTATTTAATAAATTATGTCTAAGTAGCTTTATGACGAAATCCTACCTTACAACGCGGAAATCAAAGATAGTTAAGAAGACTCAATTGACTTAATAGACTAAGTTGACGATAAAACCTAGACGAACTCCTTACGAAGAACTAAATCTAGCAATCCTGACCAACCAAGATCTATCAATACCCTATCACCTTACAACTTTCTAGGCTAGCAACTCACTTTTATCTATTTAATTAGTTTTATTTTTTCTATGATATTAATGCATATCAATCATAAACTAGTCAAGAACACACAGTAAATGACCTAATAAAACCCTATCCTATGAAACAATCACCAAGGGCAATGTGAAATAATAAATCTAAGTAAATGGAACCAAGCAATCATACGCATCAATTAATTCAAACTCAACAGTTTACTTAAAACATAAAATCTATAATGGAAAGAAATCCCAATCAAAATCAAACCGAACAAAGGTTCATCACAACCTAGGTAGTTTATGAAGTTTAGCCTAGCATTATATAGTCTAAATCAAACAAAATAAATAAAACTGAAAACATGGTGAAATAATGAGAAACGAAATATTAAAGGCGATAAAACCCGTAGTCTTCGATCTTGAACGTAAAGCTCTTCACCACCTATTCTCGTGCCTTCAAAATCACCACAAGACTCAAAAGTATGCTTTCTAAAACTCCAAATTCGTTTGGTGGCTTCAGGGTATTGTCTTATCAGGTTTAAGTTAAAGATGTTTATATACCCAAAACAAGGCCCAACATGTAACAAAAACGAATTTAAAAAATCCATCAGCTTCCTCTAGGCGCCGCGCGATGGGAATGTGGTTCCTGGTCGCGCGGAGCGGCGTGTCACAATAAGGGGGCCGGTCAGACCGGCCTAGTCTGACCGGTTCTCTGTTCGGTTCCTTCCTGACGCGTTCCGGATCTCCGTTTTGGCTCTTTTTAACTCGTTTTTTGCCCTTTTCGAACACAATCAACTTCAATTGCCTACAAAACATAAAAGTGTTATTAGTATACAAATCTCGACTAAAAATGAACATAAACTATAAAAATATTAATTAAAATATACAAGGGAAACATAAACATTTAGCATTATATCATATCTTTTGAGTTCTGTTGTGTTTTATTTACTTATATATTTTGTTGTAACCGAACTTTGTGGGTGTTGTTCACTATGAACCCTCACAAGACCCCACTCGTCCTTTCGGGCTACCCGGAGGTTTACAGGACTTGTTTCATATGCTAAATGCAATCGTGATTCCTAAGAAAGTGAGTTAGGCCTTTTAACGATTTAGTTTGTTTAACAAAATTTATTATGAAACGACTTAATTTGGCTCGGTTATTGTTTTGATAAAATTAACAGAAAATCTTTTTCATAACTCGTAAAAGACCTATGTCTTACACTTGTGAGAAGCTTGCTTCTACACGTCTCGAGATTTTGCAGGTTCGGTTGTCAGTTTGGTATTTGGTCGACACGAGAGTATACGAGTGTCTTTGAGAGTTAGCGAGCCGACTGGTCCTTTTCCGGTCTCATTGATATCAGATCATTTCAGTTTCATAATTTATTTTGTATTATTAGTTTGAATGTTAAAAGTGTAATTATATAATTGCTAGTAGAACCATCACATTTGAGCCCCGTGTTTTTAAATTGCTTAACAGTCAAAAAGTCAATTTCAACCCCGTCCCTCAAATGTTCGTTAATTGTTAAAATATTTTAACATTGAGTAAAATGTAAACCTAAAGTGTGAGGACGGGAGAAATTTAAAAATTTTAACCCAATAGTACCTCGAAGAGTGTTTAGAAACCAATGTTGTTAACTGTTAGTTATTGCCATTAATGCCAAGTTATAGGTTTCTGGTCATGGTTGGTTTTTCAGCTTCTCGATAGTCTTACTCACAAATGTTTTCATAACGAGAAGTTGAAAATGGGGTCATTTAGGCGGGGATAACGAGTCATGGGGACATGTACACATGTTTATATCGGCAACCTTATTCCTCCGGTGTGTGTGTGAGTTGACCACATATATATAATACACATATAATACATAGTACACACATGTCATTTGAGTGCTTTCATCGATTTTCATGGATCACGGGATCATAGTTGGCAAAATGCAAAAGTGATAGAGGTAATTAGGTTAAGCCTCGTCTGGATGAGCGAGAGTGTGGGTACTAGGGGGTTGGGCCTCATACATTATACATATGAGCGTGGGTAATGAGAGGGGTGGGGGGTTGGTTCTCTTATAAAACATTTTTTGGACCTATTTTTCATTTGATTAACCCCGATATTATTTTAAGAGACAATCCGGCTTAATAGGTTTCTTTGTATTGATATTTGTTTTTGTATTTGTATTTGTTCCAATATTAAGAATCAAGTTTATTAAGCTTAATAAAAAAAATTGAGCAAAAAATCCAAAAAGATGTATGTTTATATTCCATTATGTAAGTAGTAGTTCGTTTATGTTTGGTTAAAAAAATTTAGTTTATATGTTAGTTTTGTTTATTTATATGTTTTGTAATAAGCCGGGTCAGATCGTTTGAGCTACTTGAAAATTTCCCTTCCATACCCTTACACCTAGCCCCGTTACAACCCTTTATAAGTCCTATTGATTTACATTTGTGTCAAAGCACTTTTATGGATGGGCACCTGTTATGAGTGATACTGAGAGCAGAGTGATACTAGAACATCTTTTGCTAGTCTAGATATTAACCCGAGAGGAGAGTTATTATATTATGAGGGGTATTAGCATTTGTTCCTTAACCGGAAACAAAGTAGACTTGTCTGGGCGGCTCTATTGTCTTAATTATAGCACTTAACCTTATTTGTGGGATGTCAATCTAGAAAGTGTCAGTCTGGGAAACTGGGTATGACCTTAAACCTTACTAGTATTAATGGCGGTAATTTACATACCAATGATGGAGGTTGATGTTTGCTTTATAGTTTGATTGAGGGCAAGCAAAAGATAAGTGTGGGGATGTGATGGTTGGTTAATTTGTATATTGTTTAGCTCGTTTATTTCTTAGTTTTAACCGTTTATTATAGGAACTTCGATACTTCATACGTGTATTATTGTCTTTCATGTCACAGGCGTTAAACTACTCAATTTGGACCTGTTGTGACACGGAATGAAGACCCAGGATGTCCAGCACAGAAAACGAGACACACAAACGAAGTTGCTGGTGGCATGTCCCATCGCGCTACGCGATGGGCATGATAGAAGACCCATCGCGTGGCGCGATGGGTTTAAACGAACTATTGAATAAGAAGCCCATCGCGTCCCATCGCGTACCGCGAAGGGAGGTGTAGGCGGGTTGTTATGGTTTATATCTAATTTTTCATCATAAACAAACCCATCTCCGTTTTTTCAAAGGCAGGCGATTTTCAGATGTTCCAAGGGGCGATTCCTTCACTCCAGCTTGTATCAAGATCATCTACATGTTCCACACCATCAATATTGAAGATCTAACGATGTCAAGGCTCGGCTAATCTCCTAGAATCTCACCCGGGAATGTATAGGTTATAATATTTTCAGTTTTTCTTATGTAACTAAGAACACTATGTATAATTGTTGATGGTTGATATATGATTATTGATGTTTGGTATTTCTATGTGTTCAATCGGTTTAGGTTTACTTTGGTCTGAACGATTTGTTACCAGTTGCTAGATAATTGATCATATGACTGTTTGATTAGATTAAAAACGATAAAATATATAATTGCCCTTAACTGAGGTCACACTGGCAAAAACTGTTTGATAACTAGTGCCGTGTGTAAAGCGATTGTTGATGTCTAAGGTTTTGTCTGATTGATCAGTCTGTAGTTAACCATTAACAATTAATCTGTTAGGTTGCATAAGATCACTGTAGGTTGCTTTCTTGAATTCCCGGGTGTGATTTGCTTTTGTCAATTGATTGAAACTTGTTTACTTGTTTTTTTATTTAATTCTCTAAATTCAACTTAATTGCTTGTGTGATCAGCACTAAATCTGTTACTTCATAATTTTGAATCTTGTTTACACGATTTTCATTGACCACATACTCCTGGTGGAAACGATACCATACTTACTCTATCTATATTGTTTAAATAGGTTTTTGAATGACTCAAACGACGGTTAAAAAGGTCTCGTGAGGGTTTATAGTGAACTACACCAAAAAAGTTCCAAATACAACAAAATATACACGTACATGGATTAACCACAGCAAAAAGAACATGAAATCACTCTGGGTAGCTTAACTGAAACCTCGTTTTTGGGAAAAAAAACTTTACCGAACGCATTAAAATCCCAACTTTTCTTGTGAGGTATTGTAACACCCCGACCTCTCGTACCACCAATATTGTCCGCTCTGCCCACGAATTGCTCACGGATTTGTTTTTGGTTGCCCAAAACGCGTTGGTGATGTTAAGAGGCAGGACATTACTTATGAACCAAGGATCTCTCTTGTCCACGGCCGATGTGGGATAGCCTAAGAGTGGGACAATGTTGTGTTTGCCAAGGGTGTTACAAACAACTCCCCTTTGGACTCATCGTCCTCGATGAGGCGTGTCCCATCATCCCGAATGGCACAAGAGTGGCTTTGATACCACCTGTAACACCCCGGCCTCTCGTACCACCAATATTGTCCGCTCTGCCCATGAAGAGCTCACGGATTTGTTTTTGGTTGCCCAAAACGCGTTGGTGATGTTAAGAGGCAGGACATTACTTATGAACCAAGGATCTCTCTTTTCCACGGCCGATGTGGGATAGCCTAAGAGTGGGACGATGTTGTGTTTGCCAAGGGTGTTACAGGTATCCCCACACTTAGCTTTTCCAAAGATGGTATGCTTAAAATACAATTAGTAATATAAAAACTAAAACGAAATGGTAACTAAAAATATGCAAAATGTACAATTACCAGCCTTTTGAAACTTGGATGCCATTCAAGATGGGCGTCTGGCCCGCTCCCGTGCAACCTTCTCATTATAAGCACGCTTTTTGTCAATCATTTGTTGCCAGTCTTCCTATAGGCCAGGATCTGGCCCGAACATCGTCAATCTCCACTCTCGATCATTTTGGTTTGGTGGATGTCTCACTTTCTTCTTCCTTGGTCGGAAACCTTTCTCTTCCACCTTCTCACTCTGTTGTTTCTCAAATCCTTTATTATATATCCTATCAATCACAAAATATTCCTCTTTTGTGTGATCCTTGTCCAAGGATACACACTTATCAACAATAGCACTTTCAAACAATGATAACCGTTTATCACGGTCTCCACACTTGATTCCCAAAACCCACTTAGCACAATCAATTACCGCATGCGCTGTAGCGAGGAATGGCCTACCCAATATGACTTGAGATTGTGTATTGCTCACACGTTTAACATAGTCAAGTACAAGAAAGTAAACTGGGTAGAAAAATTCCTCCACATGAACCATTACATTAGTCACCATGCCCCGAGGAAGTGCATGAGTTTGGTCCGCCAACACCACGGTGGTGTTTACCCTTTCTAACGGGCCAAATTCAAACTGATCATATAAACTATCAGGCATGATACTAACACATGCTCCAAGATCTAGTAGGGCCCGATCAGTTTTAAATTCACCAATTTGAATTGATAAAAATGGCACTCCAGGGATTTGGAGTTTACTCAGGGTGGTATTATGCTCTACCCATTCATCCCTTGTGTTGGTCGATTTACCATTTAAACATTTATCACAAGAACAATTTTCACACAAAAAATGTTTCATTTGCTTTCAATCTTGAGTTATTTTTGAAAGTTGTTTCATATTGACCAACACAATCACTCTCATCACTAACATCTTCTACCACCCATTCAAAAAACTGCGATGGTGAATCAACTTCAACACTAGAAATTTCAAAATTAGGTAAAAGACTTACCGCATTGATGCGCACATTGTTTCCCTTCTTGGAGCTAGAGAAGTAGTGGTTCAGGTTGTCTGTAGTATCACTCTGGAGTTGACCTACACTCTTTTTCAATCTTGCCATATCTGCTGCGAGCTGACCAATTTGCTTTGACATTGCCTCTGATGGCTTATCCCGAAACTGGAACTGTTTCTTCGTCTCAGCCTGATGGTCTGTCATAATCTTCATCAATGCGTCCAACTTTGAGTGCACCGACTCATCTGCATTTCCCGAGGACCCCCTCTGCTGGTCCCGACTACCCGATGAATTTCCACCCCCGTTACCGTCTCTGTTATACCCCCTCTTTTTTAAAATTATTTGTTTATCACTTTATCCCAAGTTCCCTACACCAACTGTCCAATAACATAAACATGCTTTCATAACACACGCATCCATATGCTCTATTCAAACATTTATGCACCATAACTACTCATTTTTTTTGTTTTTTTCTAACAAATTGTTTATGCCTCTTCTATGTATGTATACGCATGTAAGTGTGTAGGTACGTACATGTGTGTAAGTATGTATGTATGTGTGTAGGTACGTACGTCTATGTGCATGTATGTACGTATATTAGTATGTAAATGCAGGTACATATGAATACGTATATCAATATGTTTGTGCCTCACATGTATGGATGTTGGTGTGCATATCAATACATATATCAATATGTTTATGCCTCACATGTATGTACGTACGTACTTACGTACGTACTTACGTATGTATGTATGTATGTATGTATGTATGTATGTATGTATGTATGTATGTATGTTGGTATGTATGTACTTGTGTAGGTAAGCATATCAATATGTTTGTATGTAGGTGCATGTGTATCTATGTAGGCGCGTATGTACGTTTGTAAGTACGTATATCAATTGATACATTGTTCACATTTACCTAAAACCAACACCCTTAATATATTCTACTTATACATCACACTTATATTCAGAAGTGAAATAAATAAAACCAAACTATGAGATCGCGGTTCACTTCAGCACTATATACGCGACATATATTTACACATAGTTATTGACCTTTATCTACCAATCCATCCATACAATATGCCTTCACCATAGTGTAAACCCCCTGCAATTTGATAAAACATTTATCAAGTCTATCCAGGTTTATTAGAAAATAAACCTATTATACAAACCATAGTGTAAACCCCCTGCAATTTTTTATATCTTCTTTTAACTATGAATGTTCTTCATTTTTTCACAGTCCTTTCACTTCTTACTTCCTGTCTAACACAAATAAAAAAGAAAATTAAACATATGCCCAAAATTTAGTCATGTAAAATATGTTATATTTAACAAACACAAAGAGTCAACATAATAATCAACTTACTACTGGATATTGTCAAAGAATGGATTTGTGGGTCTGACCTGCAAATATAAATCATGGTTATTAATTAGATGCTTGGTGTAAGAATAAATAACTCGTCAATGTAATCCCATTTATATGAAATAAAAAATGACACCGTAAGGATAAAGTAGCATGTTTGTACTAATGATATTTTGTATACTGGTTCATAAAAAAACACACCAATGCATAATACTCAATTATTAATATCTACGCGATCTAACAAGATTTATACATTTGATCTAACTAACTGTTAATACTAATTACACCATACAGGGAGATGTATAAATTATTATAAGAAACATAGACTTGACCTCCCATGAATACTAAAGGAGAAAATACTAACCTTACACAACAAGCATGTTCTGCAAAATTAAATATAAAACATCCACAACATATATTACTTACTAACTACATAACACAATTACAAGTATTCAATCTCTCTAAAAGAACAAAGTTACCTAATGTCAGGAATATTTTACACTTCATATTTTAACAAAATTAACTCTAAATTGAAGAAAAACCCAAAATAACAAAATAATTAGGTGTAGGGAATTCTAATGAAGTACGACTTAAAAAAATTGGATTGCATGCATCCTTTAGTTTATATGTTACTTTGAAATAAGCACAACAAATTAACCTACATACTTATAATTCTTGTGTAGGGTTCTGCCAACGAAGGAGAAAAAAACCCAATTAGGCTTCAAAACACTTCGATTAACAACAACGAAGGATGATTGCTTCTTATACACAAGCAAATAGAATAAGTCTAGTTACATTTGTCGATTTTGTATATCAATTTCATATGTAGGGTCGATTTCATGCTAGGAGTGATGAGCAATATGGGAGTGAAACAATGGATTGTATACGATTACATATTGTTAGCCTACATTGTGAAAGAAAGCATTTGTGACTTTGAACGACAAATATAAATCACAATCAATTTTTAATAAGACACAATCAAACATGATGTGTACCCTTTGTCTAACCATGACTTAACACTAACTACACCATACAACAATATGTATAGACAACAAAAATAAAAATAAACATCACCTCCAAATAATACTGCAGCCTCAACATGTTAATTTACACCGCATGCATGTTCTTCACTGATATAGAACCCACAACATGTATTACTTACTACCCAACACAATAATGCATATTCAACATTTGTAAAACAACACAATAACTAAGTTTCAAGAGTTCTTTCACTAAATACTTTATCAAAAGTTAACTATTGCAATGAAATACACAAAGTAAGTCAACAATTTATGTGGTGTAAGACACTTTGCTGAACTACAGATTAATTACTTCTACTAGTATGCATTATTTACCTTATAAGATACTATGATTAAAAAATCACTACACAATTTACCCAACATACCTTCAATTTCTTGTGTAGGGTTTTGGTCACTGTAGCATATCAGGAAAAAAAAACCAATTAAACTTCAAACCCTAGTTTGTACATATCAACAATGACCGATTACTTCTTATAATCACCCAAACGGAATCAATCATCTTTAACTACTCGATTTCGTGTATCAATTTCATGGGGAAAAGGATTTCGCACGACGATTATTGTGGAGAAGTTTCAGAGTGAAAGAAAGATGTTGTAGACGTTACTTATTTTATGCTACACAAAATGGTATTTTTTTACCCTTTTATGCCTAAAACACCTACATAAAAGTTCAACAAATTTACAAAAATGCCATCTTCTATTGTTAACAATTGATTTGTTTAAAGAACGGTTGATATTCACTTCTCGTTTCATGTGAATCAACACACAAAACATAATACAAGAGGCTTTAAGTGATTGGTAGAAACGTTGACGGTTTGTTAAAACAGTCATGGGCAGACCGAATTGCTGTAGATGAAACGTCTGACTGGTGAACAGCTTCATCTACAGTGGACGGTTAATTTGCTAGATAAATGAAATGAAGGTAGAGATCCGTTGAAGAACATGATGAAGGGGTGAAAGAGGGAATAATTGCTTTGGATTTAGGGTAAAATATGCTATAATGAATAACGAAAAGAGAATAATATAAATGATATAAATTAATATTAATAATCAATAATCATTTAATAGAATTTATTGTCTAGTATTTTTATTTATTTTAGAATTTTTTTTATTCATATTAAAAATAGAGAAGTGGTAGATAAAAATGGAAAGATTAAGAATCCACCAATAGGAAGAAACCCTGTTGAGTTAAACTCATTTGTTTTAATAGTATAGTTAGATTTTGTATGTAGCATTTTCCCATAGTGAATTGCCTGTTTTTCATTTCTTTTTCTTATAAGCCGACCGTTGAAATTTGTAATATTTGCTAAATCGTATATCATTCGAGACCGTCTAGGTTCGAATTATCTTTGATGAGAGCCTACTTCTACAACTCGCCTAGATACGACTACGCCGAGTTTGAACGTCGTTTTCGGATGTCTAGACGTTTATTTTTGCGCATTGTTGGAAATTTGGAGACAAAGTATACGTACTTTTAACAAAAACCTGACGCAAGACGATATTTAGGATTCAGTTTTATCCAAAAGTGTACTTCGGCGCTACACATCCTCGCATATCGAGCTCTTTGTGATTTAACATTACCCAATAAAATGTATGATGGTCATTTACAAGTTCTATAACTATGATTTTCATTTTATAACAAAAGCAGCCATAATCGACCATGGATAATCATCTCTATGTTCATTTATTTAGTTTAACTAAAACAATTTTTTTTAAATATAACGAATCCATTATAGAGAGGGTTTAGATCTTTTATTTATTAATTATTATATAATCTATATATTATATAAATAAAATATTCTAAGCCGACTATTGAAATTTGTAATATCTGCTAAACTTTAATTTCATTCAATACCCGATTTACGCATTCAAAACTTTCAATTATACTAATAACTATAATAATATCAAAGCAAGAGAAAGATATACAAATGAAAATGAATTTATTAAAGTTGTAGAGTATGAATCCATCAAATGTTGAATAGTAGTTATCTGGGATGTATCAACTAAGCTGCAGTTTGAGTTTTAAGAGGTAAAATGTCTGCAGTCTGCGGACCATATATAGCTACCTATTCACAGGAATAGGAAATAGTTACAGATATCATTAGTTTACGAAAAAAATATTCGAAACGAATAACAAGGAAGGGCTTCACAATCAATTTTGTTAACACCGAGCCGTACCTAAACCCAGGGATTATCAAAATTGAGGCATTACATCATTGTTTTCGGTTATATTGGTGCCCCCCTACATTACAGGTACATAATCAAAATTTTGGTGCTACATGTTCAATTGCTCATTACAGGTATATACATAGTCTTTTATATAACATTTTATTTTTAATTATGAAAAAAATGTATGATTTAAATCATGTCAAGGTCCCACCTTTTGAATTTGAAGTTTAGTTTTTGGTTGCAATAGCGGTGTTCATGGAAGCAGTCAACAATTCCGTTTCTCAATCAGCTTATTTTCAAGATTTTGGCCGGTCAGCCGACTTTAAAGATGTAACATCCCGTTTTCTAGTTTCGGTTAATAAAATGAAAATATGAGTTATTAAGAGTTGGGCTAGTGTTGGGTTAAATGGATATGGGTTATGGACTTGGGTTATGAATGAAAGAGAGAAAGACCATGGGCTTAAGCACATGACTCATAATTATATAAGCCTTAATTACCCATTTAATCATTCATTTCACACATATTCCATACACCACAAAAACACACACTTAAGCTCTCTCTAATTTCTCTCGTTTCTCTAGCCGAACCAAGATAGAAAAACGATCCCGATTCAAGGTAATGATAGTATGAGCTCAAACCCATTAAATTTAGTCACGAAATGACAAGCCGGCATCGTTAAACCGTTAAAGTCATGAGATCCAGGTGGAATCAGGTACAAACTGAACCTAAGATGATCTTAGTGGTCACCCTAGCTCAGATCTGGATCGAACGGGACGAAAAACAGTGAAAAACGGTGGAAATTAAGTCAGATCTCGTTTTTCCGGAGAAGCCGCGGTTTTCCGGCGACGGCAACGGAAAGGCGGCGGGTACGAGGAAGGTTATGTCAGAGAATGTTTCTGACATTCTCTGACCTATTCCTAATTCGTTAACAGAGAATTAACGAACCATGGGTATTCGTCTAATGGTTCGTTAAAGGAAGCCTAGCGAACCAGACTTTGTTCGTGTTCAAGATTGTTAAGGAAAAGATAACGAACTAACTCTCAATTCGCTACGATCATTCGTTAAAAAAAAGATAACAAATTAGAAGGTCCAATTCGCTACATGGACTGATTCGTTATATGGACTGGTTCGTTATATGGACTGATTGGTTATAAGGACCAGTTCGTTAGATGGTCCAATTCGTTACAAGGACGAGTTCGTTATGATAAGTTAATTTGTTAAAGAGCTGAGTCAAGAACTAAAAGTTTAACAAAATGACATAACAGTCCCTGGACTTAGAAAAAAGAATGATTTAATTACAAAATAGCCTGGAAGATACCTTAAAGTATTAAGAGGTTAACAATAAAATATTATCATGAAATCCTAACGGAAAATGTGTTAAGATAGTTAATGAAAATAAAATTTTTTCAAGCTGACCTGGCAGCTTAACCCCAGCCAGGGGCTCTGTCCCTTAAACCCCGCTAGGGGCTGCCGCCCCTAGAACCTCGATGCCAGGGGTGCTGCCCCTGGATCCTTGTTCGTTAACGGTTATAATTAGACTTGAAAACGCGATATGGGTAGTGATAGTTAATTGATACGTGTAATTGTTATCCAGTTAGTCGTGCAATCTCAAGAAAGGAGTAACCATAAATGGTGAACGTAATAACGTTTAGGTGAGTTTCTATGCCCACTTCCTTGTTATGTTTTCGGGGTTGTGTGCATACTCGATGTGATAGTTAATACCCTTACCTTAAGTGGTAAGTGTATGCCTCGTATGATTTATGTATGATGATTTCTTGACGGTGCGTGAATGATCTTCGGATATTGCATGTACCGCCAGGTAGTAGTTAAAGATATGATTGATATATATGATGTATGAATGACGTATGTATGATATATATATGATGTATGAATGATGTATGTAAGATATGTTGACAGTACGTGAAGGATCTTCGGATATTGCACGTATCGACAAAGATAGTATGTAAAGACAGGTATGGTACAATGGCACGACACAAAGGAACCAGACCCTAATAATATCTGTGAGGATAGGGACCAGACCCTAATAATATCTGTAAGGATAGGGACCAGACCCTAATAATATCTGTGAAGGTAGGAACCAGACCCTAATAACGTCTGTGATGTTGGGGACCAGACCCTTATAATATCTATGAGGTTATAGGGTGGAAGTCTCTTTACGTAGTATGGATAGCTATGCATGTAAAATAAAGCATGAATAATGTACACACCTTCGGGCATGTGTGTAAGTAAGTGAACAAATTGTATGTTGTATGATTAACTAGAACACACTGAGCGTAGCTGACTTTTAGTATGCACGCGGGTGAGTTGAATGAGGGAGCTTGCTTGAGGGGAAGCACATGGCATGGAATTGAAGACACTGGCATCTCAATAAAATGTTATGTTATTTAAAAGACATGTTTTTATGATTAAATGATTCGAATGCTTGTTAAGACAAGACATGATGGTTATGTAATATATGGTTGAATGTTTTTTTGATATTCCGCGAATGTTTTAATTAACTCTGATATTATGAATGGTGTTTATGAGTAAATCCAATGCCCAAATGTGAGGAACCGGTAACGGGGCCTTACAAAAGACAAAAATCATAATGAGCGGTTAGGTTTAAGGTTTAAACCAAAACCATTAATATAAAACTATACCGGACTATAAAATTTTAGTTATTTTAACTTTTTAAAGTATTAGTTTTGGTTTATTGTAAACAGAAGCCACCGTTTTTGAAAATGCATTTAATGTTCCGTTTATCTTTTCGGTTTGACTTTCGCTGACTCAATGATTCTACAGAACTTTGAAGATTACAACATTTGGCTTCCAGCCAAACATGGTGTTTTTTTTAAGAACCGCTAACAAGAAATGGTCTCGGAACTTGACTGTTAGTATACATATGGATTGGGCCGAGGGCATTAATGAACGTGCATGCTTATTTTTGTTTATCATCAAACAGATAAATGGTCAATTGTGCTAGTTTTACCTGTTAAAAGTTTTCCTTAAATTTGTCAACTTGTTCTTAATTTGATGCTGGTTGTAGCATGTTTTGAGTACGTCACTGAATGAACTCCGCGATCTTACTATGAGCTTCGACATCAACCATTTGGAATTACAAGTATCCTGGTTTGTACCTAACTGGACATCTCATATTGTTAATGTTTTTGTAACCACAATTAATTTTTTTTCCAGTTATTTTGTTTGTTTTTAACTAATGATTTCGAGTTTAGTTTGGAAGAATTCAAACAAAGGACATATTGCAACATTTGTGTGGGCGGTTTGGCCATTTCCTCCCAAAGGTAATTTCAATTGACTATTTACAAAGATTATGAACGTTGACATTTAGTAACTTTAGGAGTGTAATGCTGAATCAATGTCAATTTGGTCCTTATGATTTAAACAAAAATGTAAAACGCCATCATCACAAAATGTAAATTTTGTTTGAACTCAGGTTAATCTTAACTAATACAGATCTCAGATCTGTTAATACTATTAGCCTAAGTACGGATCTAGTTCATAGTTACGTTTAATTGAATGTTATACATATATATTAGGTGTATGTATGTATGTATGATAATATTAGAGTGAAGCTTAGAGAGAGATTTGGCAGAGGTTTGATACGTTAATCTCCAAAACTTTCATTAATCAGTGAACAGAGTTCACTATAAATAGACGATGGAGTTAGTTCGTTAACATCCCCTAACGACCTAACATCCAATTCGTTACATACATTAAATAGACAATAGCTTAACGAATGACCCCCTGATTCGTTAAACATCCTTAACGAATCAGGAGGGATAATAACTTAAGTCTTAGTTCGCTAAACATCCTTAGTGAACTAGGCATTACATTTAACGAACTAACTTAATACTTTAATAATTTATTACATAAATAAAATAACAATTACATTAACTTTAAATACAAAGAGTCGAGACGCAAAACCGTGCACTAACAGACACCCCCTCATCTTGAGCTTTTTTTCTTTAAATTACTTGAAACGCTTGGACTGTCAGTCTCTACAACTATGAATTCCGTTCTCATAACATACCCGCACAACGCGTTGGAACTTCATAGCCAGGTCATAGTCTTCATTGCGCTCAATCAGAATCTTGTTCTTGTGCAACACGTCATTATTGGTCTCGGTTAAATTAATCAGCCACATTGGGTCGATTATCTTAATCAGCTCTGTCTTCAAACCCTTTCACATCACAATAACAGCCTCGCCGGTTTTGTTGTTGTAGTACCCGCGGTTGAAGGATAACCATATGTGTTGGTTCATCATTTTCACTGCCACACGCTTCATTGTTTTCGGCAGTTTAACCATAAGAACCAACTTCTTCCAACCTGTCTTTGGGTCAATCTCATTTAGACGCTTTCGGATAGGAATCTATGGTTTAAAGAATTTGAAACCGTGGTCCACCTCAAACAGCAGATGTTGATGAAACCACTTTGCATGTTTATCCCCACCTCTATTAATAAATGGACGATACGCAAGAGTACGTACGTCCCATCTCGGTAATGAGAGAAGATCAGACATCCTTTCATAGTACTGGACGCCCTTCTCCCATTTAACAATGCATACCCTTAAATCAGAATCATAAAGCCAAGAAATTATATCACCTTGAACTCTCGACACGGACTTGAAAGTAGTCTTTTGATTGGCTTTGGCGCGTGCTATGGCTTCTAGCGATTCTTTATCAACGTACCTGTGAGCATTGATAATCTTACTAACCCTGTTGTCTTGATGAGCAAACCAGCTATGAATGTCGGCCAATGATGGATCAGCCCTAGGATCAACACTTGTCTCAACGACATTCTTTCCCTTGGACGTTTTCTCAATATGGTCTTCTGCTTCTTTAACCATTTCTTCATTAAATACTGGAGCACACTGATCAACATTGGTGTATTGAAACAAGTCAGAATACTCCTCAGCAGTCACATCCTCCACCTCAACCTCCTCAACTTCATAAATAAACTTCGTACTCATCTCAACAGTAGGATCATTTAAGATCTCATCATCATTAATCACCTCAACATCAGGCTCAGCTTCTAACATGGTCATCTCGTCTTCATTTAGATCTAGCAAGATAGCAATCTGCTCCCGTGTCAGTGATTTATCAACAAACTGCCCTTCTTCAATTTCCTCTCTATTCACCATACTCCTTATCATCCCCTTCTCATCCAAAAAAGTACCTGTATCGGCCTCGATCATCTCAATCGGTTTGGCAGCTGAATGGTCATGATAAACAATGATCTGTTTGCCCGAATCATCAACAGAGCTCGTACCCGCACTAGAAGCTGGGTCTTGAGTTTGTATAGTCCCACCACCACCATCAGATTCATCTGGATCCTCATTGTCATTCTTGAGCTTTTTCAACGCATCATATTTACATGTTAGCTGCAGAATAAGCTCCTCTTGTTCTTTAAGTTTCACCCCCTGAGACTCACCAATCTCACGAAGGGCTTTTGTTTCTTTTTGACAAAAAGAAACATAGCTGAGCAGCTTCTTCTGGTTCTCCATCAGACATTCTTGATTTACACGGTCAGCAGACATTTGATTTTCATACAAATGAAGAAGATTCAAAATCATGTATTTCTGACGATTCGGTGGCATAGGATACAACGATGGATGAACTGTTTGGATTGGTCCCTGAGGCCTTGTAATTCTCATAAATGAGACATCACTAGGTGGAGGAGGCCCCATGGACGGTGTTGGAGGAACAGTAGAAAGTGTTACAGAAGGCATTGGTATTTCAGCTAAGGCCGATTGTGGAATCATACCAAGCCTGTCATGAGGAACCATTGTCGTCGTCAAAGTCATCTCTGGAGTGCTAGTAGTAAGTGGCACTGCCGGGCGTTGAGGAGTTGCAGGACGAGACGGTTGAACAACAAAAGAAACTCCAGCTCCAGCTGATACACGTCTCTTTGTTGAACTTTCAGATGCTAGTGCTTTACCCTTTCGTTTACGTTCACGTTCACGTTAAGCTACAATAGTAGCAGCCAACGCAGCTTCAACTGCAGCCTTTTGCCCTTTAAAAGCTGCATCCCCATTACCACCATCATCACCATCACCTCCGTCACCTCCATCATTACCATCATTGTTCCCACCTTCTCCTCCCTCACGCTCAGAATCCGAGTCATCATGGATCCAGTGATCCTCGGGAGGACATACATAATCAGGATTAGCAGGATGACTAATCAATCTCTTGAATCTGGGAGGACAAACATGACAGTACAGTTCATTCTTCTTATGGTGTCTGCTGTCATATTCTCCAATTTAAACTTATCATTCTCATCATTAGGATCAAGCACCAATCCCAAATAGCATCATTGAAAAACAGTTAAACAAAACGTGGATACATCAAAAACTTCACACGTCTTTTTCCAGGAATACAATTTTCTTTCATATGATCAAAGATCAATTCAGAAAAATTGTAACGCTTGTTCAGGATAAGTGCAACAAATGCTGATTGTAGTGCAATACGGCATTCGTCAAAGCCAGCCTTACGTCCACCAAGGCAATGAATAAGAACATTAAGTAAATATTTGTATTGGGTACACAAGTATGGCTTGTTATACATAGACGCAGTAAGACTACTAGCATAAAAAACACGTCTGAACAGGCCCTTGATCAGTTCTTTACCATATTCACTCGGATCATCAATTGTGTCATCAAATTGTAACACTCGTCGAATTGTTTCAATTGAGACGACAAATGGTTTGTTATTTACCACAACAGCTATATGGTCTTCAACTTCTACATACTGAGCAGTGTTCCAGAATTGACGAACTATGCCGAATCTAATATCCGGATTAGCAGTGACAGCGTAATGGATACGAGATCGGCGTAGAAATGCCAGCATACCAACAAAGACATCCTCATCAAGAAAGTCTGTATCAACGAAAGCACACACATTGTGATGAGGATCATAAGGAAGTAAAGGATCTTCCTCAGCTGGTTGATCAGCATCTTGAACTTGTTGTGCATCCTGAACTTGTGGTGGTGCATCAACAGGAGGATCTTGTTTCATGTTATCGGCCATAATCCTGAATAAATAATATTGAATATTAGTAATATGGAAGTTTAGAAATCACACAAGTGTTATATACTTTAAGCATTTAGATGTAAACTGTATATAATTATGGTTTAATCCCGTTTGTATAACTAATGTATCGACGCATTTAGACCCTTGGAAAATTGTATTAATTTATAATATTAAGTTACATTAATTAAATAATTAATTTTGAAATGTCATTCGTTATCAAAACAGTCTAATTCGTTACAGAAGTATAACGAATCGACTGATTAGCTATCATGTAAATATTTTAACGAAGAAGAACTTAGCGAATTAACTATTAGTAATAACGAACTAACTCCTACTTCGTTTTAAATAACGAATCCATATCTGATTCGCAAAGTGAATGAATCGTTGTTCTAGTTCGTGTAAAGTCCTTAACGAATTGGACACGGAATAGTTCCAATTCACTTAGGTTAACGAATGGTCAATAAATAGACTTAATCTTTTACTCTCATAGTCAAAGTCAAAATTAACATGAACACAGGCGGTCAAAGGAGCAAACCGAAGATCAATTACTTCATAATTTACGATGAGTAGCCGAACAAATGACTCTATAGGTCTCGGAAACTCATTGCGAAGCCAATAATACCGTTTACGAGGTTCTAGACCAATAGATAAGTTAGGTTATTAAGGGGGTGAACAGTGTATAGACACCTGAAACAACAATCAAATAATAAACCCGACATTCAATAATCAAATTGTGATTAAAGATCACCAAGGGTGTCAGAATTCGATTCCGAACAAAAAGATAGCTAATTTAAGTGTATTGACAAAGTATTAATCCAAGTAAACAAGGTTTCAGAAACCTTAAAATCCTGATATTGAAATCACATAATTACCCTATGAAAACTGTATTATTTTCGACGAAAATCACAAAGAAATAACCATCTATACCTTATGAACACAATGGTATAATCAAAAGGTCGAATTTCGAAGGTCGAAAAATCAGAAAAAATTTGAACATGGTAACTTTTGTTGTAAGGAAGATGAGTGAATAGTGTAGGACTACTCGTTTCACGCTATCCTTTATACAATGTCCTTACACATTTCCCAATGTACGAATCAGTCTAATTCGTTTGAAATTTGAAAAAACGAATTAGCCGATTCGTTAACATTACTTTAATAAGTGGCATAACGAATTAGATTCAAATTGTGTCTTGATTCGTTAAAAATGCATAACGAACTGGATGCGTTTCGTTACAGAGTGCGGAAGCGAATTAGGGGAACGAACCAGAATGTAGTTCGTTAAAACAACACCCTAATTCGTTATCCATAATTAACGAATTAAAAGTTATTTAATTTTAACTTAAATAAATTAAATCAAATAAATAAATCAATTAAATTAATAATAAATTAAATTAATAATAAATTAAATTAATTATTGAGAACATTTATCTTGATAATAAAATAATTTAAAACGTTTCACGTTTTCGAAACATAACTTACAAAGAATTTAAATAAAATGTAAAACGAGATTGAAAATATTTTTGGTATTTTGTAGTATATAAAGAATGTATTTACTTGAAAAGAATCCGAAACAAGAAATATAAAATCTTTTTGTGTTCTATGTTTTTCATAAGCAGTACATATTTTTGTATTTTTGTTGAGTTTGAGCAAAGAATCATATTGACCAAATTACCCTTTCATCACAGTTTTATATTTCAGCGATATTATGACTGATGTTAAGTCGGTCATTGGTATTGTTGTCCACTTAAATCTAATAACAAACTTTCAAGTATTTTTGTGATATGATTAACTATTCAATTAGAGCACAGAATATCAGAAACTATCAGCCACTAATCTCGGTTCAAGCTTAATTTGTTTTTTTGCCATATCACCCCAACTTGACTTAAATCATTATATTGTTGATCAAAATTTGATTTTTATAGAAGTTTAGGAGCAATGCATTGATTTTCTGTTACTATGAGTGAATATGCACGAGTCCATCTGTCGGCTTACATACATTGTATCCCCTGGGGTCCGTTTCTTAATGGTATTAAGACGCACGCAAGGGAGAAACCATGTATGACTAACAGCGGATTTTGATCAAATCAGTAATTCGGATTTCTACGAAGTACAACAGTGATCAATTTTAATGACTTTGGGTTTGCTCTAAAAGCGAGTAAAATATTCATGCATATGAATACTGATGTGCGAAAATATATATATATATAAATAAAACACAAGTCGCAACTAAGCTTTAAAAACCAAAAAATCTACCCTAGTTCACACAAACGGCAAATGTACCGGTCGGGTATAACACAGATTAGGAAAGTCCAGATATCGAACTCGAAGACACGTGAAAACGTTTATAATCACTAAACTCTAACCAAGACTCACCAAAATATTTAATTGATTTTTTTAGATTTAATTTAACTACTTAACTTAACTAAATGAAAACTTTTGACAAAACTTCGGAAACTTTGACCGCAGTGATAAAAACGTCTACCTAGGTAAGAATCATATTAAATGAGATGACAAGACAATGGATTAAAAACTCTCACGACAACGGTTCTAAAGGATGACACAACTAAGGTTCGCTCAAGAAGGTCAGATCACCTCTCGGTCTCACTAACAAACTCTAACTTATCTTAGTTGATTTTAAGAACAAACCGGGAAAACAAATTATTAACGTGTTCTAATGCCGACTCACCTCTCGGTCTCACCGACACACTAGCCTAATGGAAACGAATACTACGCAACCAAGGATAGAGGAACAATTCAACTTAACTTAAACTAGACCAACTAATCGCTCAAACACCCAAACCCGACAAGAACAAAACCCGCTCTCGCGCGATCTTAATTCTAACAAGTAAAAGTAATGAGACGAGTTTACTTCTTATCACCTCTCGGTCTCTAAAAAGGTGTTTCACAACTGATTTTATCTAATTAATTTACCCACTTATCCCTACGGTTGTACTTCCCGCAAATAAACCCTAAACACAAAGTAAAGAGCCTTAAACATGCAACAACTAATCAAAACCGATTCAATTAATTAAAGCACGAGGTTATTAGGTATAATAAACCAAAACACAGCCACTAAACACAATCTAATTTACTATTAAATCAAACTTTACATTAACAATTTAAGCCATGATCATTAACAATCCATATTACTAGTCAAAACCTAACAATATTCATCAAACCTAGGTAGAACAAACAAGATTAGCTACTCATTGATTTTGGACAGCCATTAACATTCAAGTAAATCATCATAAACATCAACATAAACATAATCAAACTCATTCAAGATCCAAGAATAACTAAATCAAAGTCAAACAATCAATTACTTGCAAAACAATCCAAAGAAAAAGATCAATTCAACTAGTTAGAGTTCTTGAACAAAAAACAAAGTTTATGAATGATTACTTAGGGTTATATGAGCTGAGTTTATGGATGTATTTGATGCCTAGCAGCTGCACAAGACTCTCCTTAGTGTTCTTCTTCCTCTCCAGCCGTCACAACAGCCACCACAGCCGCCACAAGTTCTTTTTTTCTCTTCCTTTGCTGCTGCCGATCGCAACCTTTTAGGAGTTAGGGTTTTATTTTTTGATTTCGGTTTTAGGGCTGGATAATGGCTGAAAACTAAGTTAATTAACTTAATATAATATCATGTAAGGCTTCTAACTTGTGGGCTTGGGTCGGGCCTTGAGTTGTAGTTTTGAAACTTGACCAAAAAGGCCCCTAAAGTCTTCCAACTTAACTCTTTTTTCATCATCTTTCATAAACCTACAATTAACATTTAAACTTTGTAAATTATTGCACTTAACCCCCAATACTTTCATAAAATAAGCAATTAAGCATAAAAACCATGATAAAATCATAAGGAAAGTAAGTGTGTTTTACTACACATCAAATACCCATATGATTAAGCCGCATAAAAACTCACAGTGTCCAGAACCTCAAAGCTTGTTATTTGCTTTATTTTATTATCAAACAATTATACGGCTTGAGTATGACAAGTTATTACATTTCTGCCATCCTCACCGAGACTTTTCTAGAGACTAACACCTCTTTCAATTTGGCGTTTCTTTATGTTTATATCACATACTTTACTCTACTTGTTTGTTTTAAGATCTACCAATGCACCAATGATTAAGCACACAGTCTTTTAAGCTTATTTCTTGCTGGATTTGGGGTCAAGATAGTCAATGTACTATCATTTTCTCTTTTGCTTCAAAAACTCAAAATTTTTAGGAGCATAAAACAAAAATAAAGATAAATTTAATCGCCCCAGTTAACTTAAATCTATAAATAAATGGCTAACCTATCAATTCAACAAGTGAATAATAGGACCAAGACATGCAAGCATGCTTCACAAACTTAAATAACTTACATAATTTTCAGTAAGAAAATAATCTAAAAACGCATAACGAACGCCCCAACTATTTTTCACTATCAGGTAAATGGCTATCCTGAAGATTCACAAGAAACTATCAGGACCAAACATATACAAGTATATGTCCTGCGAATGTAGATAATTGACATAATTTTCAGCGAACGCATGCAAAAATCTTTTTAGTTTTTCTCTATATATACATTAAAAACACAATCTTTTTGTCTTTTTCAATTTTCTTATAAACAAAACAAACTTCTCAATCTTTTTGAATTTTTCGAATTTTTCTGTAAAAACTGAAATCACAATCTTTTTGGGTTTTCAAATTTCAAAATGTTTTTGGTTTTTAAGAATTTTTAATGTTTTTGAGTTTTAACTATACAAACGAGAACGCACAATATTTTTGTATTTTCTAGTTTTTCACCCCCTAAAACCAAAATAAATTTTTAAAAGAAAAATGACAGAAAATAAAGATAGTCATCCTTGTTGAAGGATATCAGCGAGGGTCTTCAATCCATTTAAACCAAGCAAAAATTGAAAACACGTTTTATCAAAAGCTTTGCTAAATAGATCGGCCTTCTGAAAATCAATATGTACTTTCTCAAGGTTAATCAAGTTCTTCTCAAAGCAATCCCGTATAAAATGATATCAAATTTTGATATGTTTTGTTTTTGAATGTTGTACGGGATTCTTTGTGATAGAAATTGCAGCAGAATTATCAATCAACATAGGAGTAGTAAGAAACTTCAAACCGTAGTCGCGAAAATGTTGTTGTATACACAAAACCTGGGAATAGCAACTCGAAGCTGCAACATACTCAGCTTCGGCGATTGAAGTGGAGACCGTTGTCTGCTTCTTATACTGCCAGGAAACAAGCCGGTTTCCTAAAAATTGACATCCTGCAGTCGTTGATTTGAAGTTGATCTTGAAACCACCATAGTCCGAGTCTGAGAAGGCAGTTAGCTCAAAGTGATCATCTTTGGGGTACCACAACCCGATGTCTAGATTTCCCCTCAGATACTGAAGTATTCGCTTAACCGCAGCTAGGTGAGTCACTCGTGGACTTGCTTGAAGCCTAGCACAAAGACAAACAGCAAACATAATGTCGGGTAGAGAAGCCGTTAAATACATTAAAGAACGATCATGGCACGATAGAGATAAGATCAACGGTATCCTCCAATTTATCGGGTGATAAATTGTGACCCACGGGGAGAGGAGTAGAAGGGATTTTTATCGGCAGATATCTTGAATCGGCTCAAGACATCGTTCACATACTTGGTCTGGTGAATAAAGATTCCGTTTGCAGACTGGTGAACTTGCAACCCTAGAAAGAAATTCATCTCTCCCATCGAGCTCATCTCAAACTTAGTTTGAATTGACTTCTCGAACTCCTTACACAACGTATCATTTGTAGACCTAAAGATAATGTTGTCGACATAAATCTGAACTAGGAGAAGATCATCACCAACAATCTTATGAAATAAAGTGCAGTCGACAGTCCCTCTCTTGAAACCATTATCAGTTAGATGATCGGCAAGCGTGCCATACCAAGCTCTCGGGGATTGATGTAGACAATACAGGGCATTGTTTAATCGGTAAACTCGGTCCGGATAATCAGGATCTTCAAAACAATAAGGCTATAAAACAAACACTTCCTCGTGTAGTTCACCATTGAGAAAAGCACTTTTAACATCCATTTGATAGACCTTGGTATTCTTATAAGCAATATATTCCAGGAAGATTCGAATCGACTCTAATCTTGCAACTGGAGCATATGCTTCTGTGTAATCGATACCCTCTTGCTGATGAAAACCTTGCACTACTAAACGTGCCTTGTTTCTAACGATTACTCCTCGATCGTCTTTCTTACACTTAAATACCCACTTAGTCGGAATAGCTTTCTTGACTCTAGCAGGTTTGTCGATGAAGTCCCAAACACCCAACCGTGCAAATTGTTGTAATTCTTCTTGCATAGCTTCTACCCAAGAAGGATCTTGAAGAGCCATACGAGGTGTTGTTGGCTCAACCTGAGATAGGAAACAAGTGAATTTTGCAACATTTACAATTCCAGAGGAATGTAAGTCAGCATAGGCACATAATACGTTATTCTCACTTGACGAAGCAACTTGATGACGTGTTTATACACCCACATCGGTTACCACAAGACAATACCAATCCCCAGAAATACTTGCACGATTCACGGGACCAAACAAATCCATATGGAGTCGTTCAATAGGAGTATCAATGGAATTCAATAACTTAGAAGGATGATACTTTCTCTTCTGTTTGTCCTTCTTGCATGCAATGCAGTGATCAGATAACTTAAATTTCTTCAACGAGACACCCTCAACTAAGTCATTAGCAATTAAACAATTCATCTTTCGAACATGAATGTAACCCATTATACGATGCCATAGAATAGAGTCTTTCTCGGTTGCTTTGGAGACAAAACATGTTTCGATAGATGTTGATACTTTAGAAGTCATACTTAAGACATAAATATCATTTGATCGTGGTGATCGCATGACAACCATGTCCTCGGGAATCACGTATCCCGGGTTCAAGATAAGACACTCTTTATCAGTAAATACCGTTGTGTACTTTTTATCACATATTTGCGACAAACTCAATAAATTATGATCCACCTTGTCACAGTAATTGACCTTTTCAAAAGTAATGTGACCATTTGAAACTTCACCTTCTTGTGTGATCATGCCCCTAGAATTCCCAGCAAACGCTACATAACCTTCTTGAATATTTCTTACGTTGGTCAATAGGTTGAGATTTCTAGTGATATGATGAGAACATCCACTATCCATTATCCAGTTTTCATCAGGCGCAGTCTTGGATATACCCTACACACAAAGTAAGAGTGATTAGTTCAAAAGGGCAGCCCAGGCCTCATTCTTGGGCACCCTTTGAGTTTCTCTTTGATCATTAATTTGAACAGACTTTAACTGTTGTTCAGCAACTTGAGAATATGTTGCCGGCTTCCTAGAGTTTCGTCTCAGATAAGCAGCTTGAACAATATTTGAATTCGTGTTCCTACATATAGGCTCAGTTGGAACGAATTTTGGTTTCACTTGACCATGAGTTCCATTCACATGAATTACCTCTCTAGGATTCACATTAGAAAACATGATATGTGTATCATCCTCACATGACATTGGTCGTTTCAAGATCGCCTTTATCACAGGAATCGGTTTAGAATGATCCTTAACAAAAGGATGGAGATTTTGAGTTTATAGTTGACCATAGTTTCTCACCACATGACCTTGTTGACCACACAAAAAGCAACTTCGCATGTCAACATGACCATGTTGAGGTCTAGCAGAAACATATGCCACCGAAGGTTGATAACTTACATTCTTAGTGAATCGTTTGGCCAAATCATCGGAAGTGACATGTTTCTTTTTCATATAAAAGTCAAGGTTAGAACAATTGGAAAAGCTTTTCAATGTATCTGTTCCAGTTGATTTGACAAATTGAACCTTTTTAGCTTGTTTTAACAAATGTTTTGCTTTCAATACCGGGTCTGATGAGTTCGATGTCTTGGCACAAACATATTGACGTTACAAATCTTTCAACTTGTCAGTTTCATTGTAAAAGACGCTCTTAATTAGTTCTGGTATAATGATACTAATCGGGATATCTTTTTCAGTGAACATAGTACTCATTCCTTTTAACTTAAAAACTCTAGTAGAAGATGGCTTAGAACTAGGAGGATTAATGAAACGCATCAAGTCCTCATCAGAAATTTTTGGTTTCTCTAATTTCTTTGCCTTCACAGATTTAAATTTCACTTGTTCTGCCTTTGTCACATGAGGCTTGTGTGAACCATACAAAGCTTCCTCAAATTCATGGGGCTCGCAAATAATATGATTAGAACTAGGAATGTTCTTATTCTTGTGTATAACCTCTGGTTCAAACACATCCTCAATAATTACTTTGTCAACATTCCCAACAAAGACTTTGTTGCTTTCAACATGAGGTTTTGGAGAAGCAAATTGGGTTTTAACAGTTTCAGATTTAACGGGTTAAGCAATTTCAGATTTAACATGTTCTTTCACAATTTTATAATCATTGTGAAAGGGTGGTGGAATTTCAACAAAACCAATACCTTTCTTTGAATCTTTTTGTGTTCCAGACACTTCAATAATTTCATTCAACAGAAAAGAAGAATTTCGAAATTTACCCAATTTGTTCTTCAATTCAAGAACCTCATTCTCAAGTTCAGTTATCTTTGATCTATGTTTCAGGATTTCTTGAAACTTTTGATCATTAATAGTCATTTTCATAGATAACTCAGCCTTGAGATCATGGTTACTTGTCGACAATGCTTCAATCTTTTCTCGAGATCTCATTTGAGATTCAAGGGATTGTCGATAAGTATCCTTGAGAGAAGATATTTCTCTCACTAGACTATCATTATTATTTTTCAAATACTCTAACTTAGGTTTGTTAGATTCACATTCAACGCATGTTACTTTACCAGATGAAGTAGCAGAGATAGAATGACTAACCTCATTGATCTTTGCCATGCAAGAAAACACAGTTGGAGGCTTGTCACAAGAGTCGTCAGAATCAGATTCAGAATCATTGTCAGAGGACACTTCACTTCCACTTGCATCTTGAATATCTTTAGTTAGCCCGAACATAGCTAAATTAGCTTGAGTATCATTACACAGCAATCTTTGTGACCAATCGTTCCCATCAGCTAACATTGCCAGTGACCCAGGAATAGACGGTTTCTTTTCAGCATCACTACCTCGTGGTGTAGAAGAATTTTGATGTTGACCACGAGGACCAGTATACTCCTTTTTCGGTTTGTCACATTCCATTGCAAAATGCCTGAACTCTTGACAATTATAACATTTCACTTTTAACTTGTCAAATCCCAATTTCTTATTCAAGGAGGGAAGATCTTTACCAGTCCTTTGCATGAATCTTTTAACCTTACGGACGATCATAGCCATGTTCCACTTTAAATCCATAATCTCTAAATCATCTGGATCAATCTGATCATAATCCTCAACAGTTAGATCACTTGTGGCTATCTTACTACTCACCAAGTTTTCATATGAAGACATGAAGGTTGTTAGAAAAGCAAAATTCTGTTCAGCTTCCTTCATGTTGACACTAGGTGATGAAGCAAATGGATTAGTAGTAGTTGAAATTCCAGAACCACCAGATGATCCAGAATTACCAGCAGTGTAAAAATATGCTCTTGAATCATTAAAGATAGCTGATTCATTTTCACTTGCAGCTTGGGTAAGGAAAGCAGTTATCGGAGAAATAGTTGAACTTAGAGGCATACTTCCACCATAGAAAGTAGGATCTTGACTTTTCTTGTAAGATTTCTGACACTTAAGATCGTATTCTCTTGCTTCAATCTTTTGCAAGAATTCAATTGCAGACAAATATTCATTCAAGAAATAGTTATTTTCTTTTAGAACCATTAAAAATGTGGAATAAGAACTTGGTAGTACACTCTTAATAGTGTCAATCTTATCCATCTCAGAAACTTCCAATTTCATCTTATCCATCTCAGCAATTAAGTGATTAAACCTTGTAATCATGTCTTCAACTGTTTCACCCTTCAATAAATTAAAGTTTCAAAATTGAAACTTAAGCATCACCTTCTTACTCTCAGCTGTATTTCCCATACTTCGCATACGAAGATGTTGGAATAAGGAAGCACATCTCTTTATAATACCCACTTGGTGAAAGATATTTTCAGGTAAAGCCATAGTAAGAGTAGAATAAGCTTTTATCTCGATCTCTAATGTTTTCTTCTCTTCTTGTGAATATTGAGAAATAGCTTTAGGAGTATAACCAATAGTGTCATCACCAATCATTGTTGCAATATATAACTCATCTAGGCAATAAGATTAATCAGGATGAACAGAACCCAGGTGAGCACGAAAACGAGGTTCCCATTTAGCAAAATCACTAAATTTCATCAAACTGGGACATTTTGAATGTGAACCAATCTCGGTGTCCATTTGTAACATTTATTGCATCAACATGTTTTGACAAGCTAGTGCATACATACCAGCCATTTTTGTAAAAATTTCAAACTTTGAGGATTAAAATTTAAAATTTGTTAACGAACTGTAAACAATGTAACAAACTGTGAACAGTTATTAGCGAATCACAATTTAACGAAGGAAAATGTGATCAAGTAACGAATTGGAAATGATTTTGACAAATCAGATGAGTAACGAACTAGATGGTCAACGAACAAGTCAACTAACGAATTGACTAAGTAGATCACGAAGTACAAGCTTAACGAATTAGAAAGTTTCATGTAACGAATCACTAAGAGATACTTAGCGAATTAGATAACGAACAAGCTACAGTTAATTAACGAATCAACTTATAGCAAATCAGGTTGTCACAACCGTTTGTAACAAACACTGACGCAGAATGACACGTGGCAATGGTTGTTATAACACAAATTCCAAGATAGACGCGTGTCACACGAATAAGTTGGACACGAATCGGATTGAGTAGCGAATTGGTTAACGAATCAATCAAAAACTCATAACGAATTGGTAAAATTTGATAACGAATCTCAGTGAATGTGTTAACGACTTAAGTAGAACACTTAACGAATCAACAATGTATTCAAATCTTCAAAGAAGATTTCCAAATTTTTGGAAATGAAGAACACAAAACCCAGAAATCAAACATGTAATACTAACTCAATTCACAACCAAATCACACAAATAGCCTATCAAATTACTCAGAATCACCACGCGAATTCAATTCAACCATATTCGTAGCTCAATTAATCATGAATCAAAACCAAATTGACCACAAACAATCCCCTGTTTCTCGGCCAAACTTAGATCCATCCAAAACAATCCAAACACAATCAAAACTCCAATTCCAGTCAATCACACCTATCCAATACCTTAACAACCTCAGATCCAATCCAATTAAGCCATAATCAATCCAAATCAAGCTCAGATTGAATCAAATTCAAACCGTAATCAAACTTATACCAAAATCAACAATTATAAACTTAATAATATCAATAAACAATCAATTCAAGCGTAAACAAGAGCACCTAAAGCTTTGATACCACTTGTTTGAACTCAAGTTAATCTTAACTAATCCAGATCTCAGATTTGTTAATGCTATTAGCCTTAAGTACGGATCTTGCTCATAGTTACGTTTAATTGAATGTTATATATATATATATATATATATATATATATATATTAGGTGTATGTATGTATGACACTATTAAAGTGAAGCTTTAGAGAGAGATTTGGCAGATGTTTGATACGTTAATTTCCAAAACTTTCATTAATGAGTGAACAGTGTTCATTATAAATAGACGATGGAGTTAGTTCGTTAACATCCCCTAACGAACTAACATCCAATTCGTTACACACATTAAATAGAAAATAGCTTAACAAATCACCCCCTGATTCATTAAACATCCTTAACGAATCAGGAGGGATAATAACTTAAGTCTTAGTTCGCTAAACATCCTTAGCGAACTAGACATTACATTTAACGAACTAACTTAATAATTTAATAATTTATTACATAAATAAAATGACAATTACATTAACTTTAAATACAAAGTCTCGTGACGCAAAACCGTGCACTAACAATTTTTTTGGTTTTTCACGACACATGATTTTTCCTATTTACTTGCAATTTTTATAATCAGTTGGATTCAATATAAGTATATATATATATATATAAATATATATATATATATATAAAGGGTTAAAGGATTATTAGAGTCTAAAGCGAAACAGATCAAAAGAACGAAAGACAACCTTTTTGGGAAAAATATAACCTTTTTAATGAAAGTATAACCATTTGATGATCGGTTGGATTTTGTTTACCTTTGATATCAACCAAGAGATAACCTTGTTGACCCATACTCGACCTGGTTGCATATTTTAACCGTATGATTATAGTATTTAAAGATGAAGATATATACAGTGTAAGTTTTGAGCCGGAGCTTCCTTTTATAGCAGCAACCCTGAAGCATATACGCAAAATTTCTATAGAAATTTTGTTCTTCAAGATTCGCATGTTATTATTTGTCATTAGGTACTTTTACAATGTTTCAGTAACTTCTCTTTTGTGTTTTTACTTTTGAAGAATTTGTTTCAATATTATTGGCCTTCAAGTAGTTTATATTTTTCAGGATAAAGGATTGCAGTAACGCTTCGTTTTTAATCATCGATAGTATTATACATGTTGTAAAAGTCTCTTCACTTGATTCAAAAGAAATTATAAGCTAACGGAAGAGAAGTTGGAGATAAAATTTATAGTTAATTTAGGGAAAATGCAAACATCATCGTCAGCATTCTCTATACTTAATTTTTTTTTCCGTTCTGAGATTGATTTATTGTATATATTAAAAAATATTAAATACATACATAATAAAATCGTCAACTTGATAACTAAATCCAACTTAACTGAGGAAACTATAGCACTTAAATTTTTACAACCAAAAGTTAACTTACCGACCGTAAATTTGGTTATACTTAAATGCAGGTACCTTAATGAATAGTCAATTCAGTTTCTTAATAATTACATAAGTTAATTCCTTTAAAACCTAACTCTATTACTATCATGAACTTCTATTGGGTTGAACTCATCTTAATCCATGGTTTCTAACGAATTTATAGGATATAAATGTTGTTGTGAAATTATTCTACATGTCTTATATAGATAATAGTGGTATATTTTTTTCTATTTTGTTTGTCCTAATGATTAATTTTTAAACACCATATCATATATCTGATTCAATACGTTATTTTACGCATGATACAAAAAGTGAAAGTTAAAGGGGTAATTCAAAATTCAGAGTATTTTGTTCGTATCTACCCAACATCGTCACATATAACAAAATATTAAATAAAAAATTAATGAAATATGAAACCCATTTGCCAAGAATAGTGAAACATTGAGGTGTCAATATCGACCTGGAAAATAGTTTCAATTGCCTTTTTATCCAAAATGAGTTGAATAAAAAGGTTTAGTTAAATTGGTGGACTATACTAACATACAACCTCCTAAACTATTTTAACATCAAACTTAAATGAAAAATTAGTAACTAGCTTACATTTTGTATTGATTTTGCATCCAATTTTTCGGTTCAGTGTGGTACGAGCTTAGTTGACATGATATGGCACTGGCAGTAGGTTAGTATAACGGTTGATGATAACAAAAAAGTTATACGTTTGCCTCTTGGTTATATTGCATGTATATTCTCTAGCTCTTATTGTTTAAAAGAGCCCAATCAGTTGTATGGATGCATCAGATCGTTTTCAACAAAAAAACATTTTAAAGGAGGTATTTTTATGTGGTACTATGGTATTTAATGAACAAAATCCCGTTGGGGTATTTGCTGAGGAGGTACTATTCCTTTTATAATGATCATTTGATATAAAAGTATGTCGTATTTTATATAATGCTTTGGTTAATATGACTCTCATGTCGCGAGTGATTCATACTTTGACATTAAAGGTTAAACATGATTTTTCTTAGTGGCGGTAACTGTTAAATGGGGTTGAACAACGAGTTGCTTTTACCACAGGTCAAACGACTTGATGTGGCGGCTTGTCTCACAAACACCTTTATTGTGTATTGTATAATAGTTAATGCTTAGACATGGTTACATAAATCTTTGTATAGTATGAATATATGATTAAAGGTTGTATGAACTAAAATAGTTTGTTATTGTAAATTCATTTCAACCCTAACCAAAATGACAAAATAAAGTAAATATGAAGAAACTAACAAAACGTATTTGTTGTTCGCCCACACCCGTCACTATATGACCCACCAACCATTAGGTATACCTATTGTGGAAAGTATTGGCTTTTATCAATGTCGTTTTTGTTGAACTAAAGTGACCTCCTTCTTAAACCACCAAGTTGTTTATTGGCTTGGTCCTTTTTTTCATCAAAACCAACCAAAACGAATCGTTGACACCCTATCCTATGCGAAAGAATACAAAGGTACTTCAAAGCAGAAAAAGAATAATACCTATCCTATTAGACAGTTTTTTTTCAATATAATTTATAAAAAATCGACATGGAAAATTTAATTAGAAGACATATTTGCTCATTTACTTGCACAATGAATTCTAACACTTTTAGGAGTTGAATCGGCTTCAGGGCTTGGGAATTCCAATATAATCAACTTATGTCTTTAGTATAAATCATGAAATTATGTCTTCTGATTAAATATTATGGTTCATCATGCCCATTTGTGTACATGTATCTAGAATCCAAGTTCAGTTGGGATAAAAACAACGGGAACCATTACTGGTATAAAACCTTAAATCCATTTAAAATGAAGACCAAATTCCCGCTCTTTTGTTATAATAGAATAATTAAAGTTCAGTTATCTAGGTGTTCATAAAACATCTAAAAATGTTGTAAACCAAATTCAATTTGGTTTTACATTTGTACTTATATACCATATTAGTAAAATGTGTATTAGACTTTCATTTGTTTTTTATTTTCCTTTTTTTAACAAACTAACGTTTCTGCACCTTAATTTTAATAAAGTTATCATATATCCCTGAACTTAAATAATTTTTCTTATTAAATAACTTATGTTACCAGTTCAAATCACATCCTTAGTTTTCTTTTAATATTTCCTTTTTAAACATTTTTTCCCTTCTTTTTGAGTTCTTTTTTTAGCTATCTAACAACTCAGAGTGTAATCCCGCGAACATTTTTAAAGTTACATACTTGTCATTTAACATTGTGTTATGACGTGTAGTGCATACATTGAAACGTTTTTCTTTAGCGCCCATTTGGGAAACACTGACAACTCGTTGCACATTGTCACAACCTCAAAATCCACTAACGGAGTTTTACCGTCAGAGGGTGTGAACCGAAAGGATCGGAATCATTAGTTATATCAAACACCAAAATTTAAGTTTTTAAAACAAACAAGACTTACAAGTCTTAAGCAAAAAATGCAGAAGCGTAAATTGTAAAGCAAATAGTTGCGCCACACAGGACGACATAAAACACAGTTATCGTGATAAAGTTTAAAGAAAGGTTAAAGCAATAGAGTTCAGAGTATGCATGTTCTATACCGCTCGCCCGCCTCGGCTATCTGATATAAACATACTAAAAGTGTCAACATAGGGTTGGTGAGTTCACAGGTTTAAGTAAATTTAAGCGTTGCATTTTAGCGTTACCAGATAGTGTTAAGTCAATTATATATCAATAGGTAGCTAACCTATCAAGCATGTATTACTAAGTGTTCGACACCGAAGCTGACTGTTTATACGATTGCCTTGCCACCGTGTCAACCATGACCATGGTAAATGTGTTAGCCAAATTACACCCACTCGACCTACAGTCGAGTTTAGAGTTGGGTGGGGTTTTTCAAACCCAGTAGTACTACTCAAAGGTGACTCTCTATTATCCGATATTAACCGGTTCGATGTTCTGAAGGACTTATTTGGTTTGTTTGCCACTTAGCCTTACAAGTGATATATACAGACTAACAAAATCTAAAGCGTTGGAGTATGTTATCTCCCCCCTAATAAAAGCGTTAAAAGAGTAAAAGGGGCCGTGAAACTCACTGTTTGCGAAGTTAACAAAAATATCCGAGAAAAGCGTACGTCTTAGAAATCCTTACTAGTGCTCTAAAAACAAAAATGATATATCTAAGTGTTTAAACTGCGATTGAGTCTCTAGACTCGACACACATAAGTTATGCATGAGATGTGTTCGTGTTTCTTTGTGAAACAAGTGCGAGTCGATAAACACGTTGGTGATAAGTTACATGTGTGAACAAGTATAGTATTAAGTGTTACTATGGTACATTACCAATAAATTATCTCCCACAAGGGCAAATATGTCAAACACATAGCAAACATCGATCAATTAATCACTTTTCATGTTAACTCAAGAAATACAGCAGCTATGTTACTGAGACAGATTTTAGCACGTCAAAATTTCTCTATTTCATAAATCATATCATGTAATTAAAATCACCAAAAATCATCACAGAAGCACACGTGAGTTAAGTTTCTAAAAATATTTTTATTATATTTTTACTACATACGGTTTCCTCACAATGATCAAAACAATACAGTAAACACACAACAGTCATTATCATGCGCAACCAAACGTTATTTACTATTCCTGTTACATGGCTAATCCAATTAATACAAGGCCAATTGTGTTAGATTCATCACTCAAATTATTAACTTTTATAAGTAGAATCAACTCAATTGGTCTTGTCGTTTGTGAGATGTACTAATTACGAAACATCTAACAAGCACGCTTCCCGAAACAGACTTGCACGTCAGATTTGTAAATTAATAAAAGCTAACTTTCACACGTCCAAAAAATACAAACTCAGACTCGACCTACTACATCATAGAATCAATAATCACTTCAAAACACATCATTAACATCAAGTTACAGTCGTTTTAACATGCAATTATGAATCTGTCCAGCATCAGTTTTCATCAAAAACTCAACCAACTATTAACCTATGAACTAACAATCATTCATACAACCCTAGGTCATCAATAATCAACATATTTAGCATTTAGAGTTTATGATTATCATGTTTAACCATGCACACAATTGATAAAATAGATTAGATAAGGTGTTAATTTACCTAGCTGACAACCTTTGATCTTCAACGACTTGAAAAATTATTGTATGTGTGTGTTGGGTTTTGACCGATCAAAGAGAGGGGGGGTTGCTACCGTCGCAAGGGAGAGAGAGAGGGGAGAGAGTTAGGGTTTTAGTTAAGTTTCTTTATATATTAATTATTATAATATAAGTTACACATCACACCCTAGACTTCTAGTTTAGTTTAATTCTAGCATAATCTATTTCTTTTTTCATACATGATATGAGGTTATACATGTAGGCACCAAATTACACATAATCATAACACATAATTATATCAAGTACTTATTTATAATATTTATTGTTTGTTCACCAACGATTTGAGTCGACTCGTGTGTGTTTCGGTGAAACCCTGAAAGGCTACTTATGTAATGATTGGCATGTGTCATTTAACTCTAATTAAATGTAATGAGATATGTGTTAACTAGAATGACATAGTTTGTGTGGTCTTGCGTTTGAATTAACGGAGTTCGGATTATCGGAGTTAACCTGAAATTGACGAGTGTCACACACATGCTCCTAATTCATGGAACCCGCAACATATCATACAACCTATGGTCCCTTCTTAGAGACAAGTGGATTCTAATGTTCAAAACCCTTGCAATCCCACCAATATCCTTGCACTCATGGATCCCTATTACCCATTACATTACATACGAAAAACTGTTTGCTATGGCCGACAAAATTACAACACTATATGATTTTCGGTCGTCACCAAACCATTAAGACGTGGCTATCACATGAATTACTTTACCAGCAAAAATGGGTACTCTTCAATGAGACCCTTGTCTCTTCCGCTAATTAAGTCTATCTGCCTTATGGTTTTCTTAATTTTCATCATAGTCCTACTTGTCAGTTTGTTATGCCCTAAATAAAAACCTTTAGGCTCTGCAAATTAAGTACCAATCACTTTATAACACCAGTATGCATGTGCACAATCAAATCATCTATGCCCACCACTTTACTATTTTTACAATTCGTTGACCGAAAACTTTGTGGCTTTATTTTGAGCATTTAGTTCATCTCATGATTAAATTTCAACTCTAACTACTCACTAATTAACACACATTCAATCCTTTATGTTGATTAAAAATCACAAAACCCATAAGCCTACTTTATTAATAATATTTCACAAAATACAATGAATCCAATATATACACACATCAATATTTTAGTGCACACCGCCGCACAAAAAAAATCCAACAAACCATATGCACTTGCGGCAGTGCGCTCGCATTAATAACTCATTACACACCACATAAAACACAACCAATACGAGGGTTTAATTTGTGTGAACCCGCAGCAACGCGGGGCACTTTTGCTAGTATATACATGTGTTGTGTGTGTAATATTGTTTATCATATTTAAGAAATATCAAAAAGTTAGTTTTTTCGATCTACAATGTGCATATTCTATACGTATTCTATAATAGTAAATTGCTATACTATTTAAAAAAATAGTTATTATCATTATTTATGTTTAGGGAAAAAAAATCATTTATTACATTTACATACAGTTTTACCTATTTACAATATCAAAAACGATTGAATGTTTTATTGCTTACAAAATTTCACAAGGAGTAGATCAATGAACATTGAGTACGTACCCAAATATGAATTCCAAAGTTTTTATTCAGTTATTAGTAGAAATAAAATACATATTCAACAAACATTGAGCACTCAAATATGATTTGCAAATAGATCGAATTCAGCTGGGTCATTCAAACAACAAGAAAAATAAAAGATCGATCACGTAGTCACAGAATTTAGGACAATACTTGAGGTCAACTCATTGGCATCACTCTAGATAACATTCAATAATTGATACGAACATAGGAATCTTGATGAAATTGTAATGCTTCTTCTAAAATCCTCTTCCATTCAGCTTTAGTCCTTTATTTCCCTCCATCAAATAATCCAAGCATTATTATGTCTCAACTAATTCGCGCATCATCGAAGACATCATCACCCATGGATTTAGCACAATTTACGCTATAATAACTTTCCCGGTTCTATTGAGCATTGATTCTCGACAATTTTTAAGAATCTGTACACACTTGTCAGCGCTCCAATCATGTAGTATTGACTGCATTCATGGTATTATAGAATATATTAGATAGGATTTATTGTACATAGTTAAAAAATATGACTTTATTAGTTATCCTTTGTAATTACGCTCATGGTATTTAAAAACTAGTTGATTAATATTTCATAAAAAGAGGTAATATATATACACATATTGGAATAATTTATAAAATCGATCCTAATTATTATTCAAGTTTAATATATTAATTAAGTTTATATATTGTTTAGTTTTATTATTACTAGCAAAAGTGCTCGCGCGTTGCTGCGGTTTCACGTAAATTATCTTCTCGTATTGGTTTGCGGTGTTTAGTGTTGTGTGTAATGGGCTATCCGTGAGAGCGAGCTGCCACTTGTGCATATGGTTTGGTGGATTTTTTTGGGAGGGGTTGCGCACAAAAATTTTAACATATCCATACGCATTGGATACATCGTGTTTTGTGAAATATTTGCTAATAAAATAGGTTTTTATTGGTTTTGTGAATTTTAATCAACATAAAGGATTAAATGTGTGTTAATTGGTGAGTAGTTAGAGTTGAAATTTAATCGGCAGATAAACAAATGCCAAATTAAGACCACTAAGTTGTCGTCAACGAATTGTAAAAAAGGTAGAGTGGTGGGCATACGTGATTTTATTGTGCACATGCATACTGGCATATGCATATATGTTGGATCAATGGTGTTATGAATTACCGGGTACTTAAGTTCTAGAAACAAAACTTTTTATTTGGGGCATCACAAACTGACAAGTAGGAATGTGATGAGAATTAAGAAAACGATATGACATTAACAAACTTCTATAGTGGGAGAGACAAGGGTCTCAATGAAGATTGCACCCTTTTCGCCCGTAAACCAATTAATGTAGTAGGTCTTCCTAACAATTTGTTGACGATCGCAATCTCATATAGTTTTGTTGTGCCAACCATAGCAAACAGTTTATGTTTGTAACGTAGTGGGTAATGGGGATCCACGAGTGCAAGGATATAGATGCGATTGCGGGGGTTGTGAACATGAGATCCACTTATCTCGAAGTACAGACCATAGGTTGTATGATATTTTGTGCCTTCCCAGAGTATCTGAATGGAATTGTCAATGTTTCCCAAATGGGCCATAAAAGTTGATTTTGATGGAACATGAGGGAAGACCATCTCTTTAACTTGTTCCATTCTCGTCTGAAACTTAATAATAACATTCATAAACACAGACCAAGCCTCTTAATCTACGAAGTGCAACGCATGTTGACATGGAGTTTCGTTTCCCACAGAAGTCGATCTTACATGTTCCCTATCTGTGTTGAAGGGCCTTTGTGTCCATGTTGTTGTTTGTGTTAAATAAATGTGTCCTGTAAGGACACCTGTGATACGTTTAATATGCGAAACTCTGTGTCATTTGAAGGGTCATTCTGTAATCCCAAAGGGTTTCTAATAGTGTTATAGTGTTATAAAGGCCATGAGATTCATTTGTTGGTAGACGTTTATATGCTATGGCTGTGGGGTTCTAGAGAAGCAACTCATTGGTTTGTAGAAATGTATGACATAGCAGGTCATCCAAGTGTGCAAATATATTGGTGGTCATGGTTAGTGGTTGGATGGGAAAGAAAATTATTGATCGAGGGCTATAATAAGTTGTTTGCATCAATCAGATAAGAATACCATTCATTCTTGTGTACCAATGCATTGATTTAATCTCATCATTTAAAACCTCATTATGAATCTAAATGTTGTGTTGTGATGCTTCAAATGCAAATAAGTGGCTAAGTTTTTTTCAAGTTTCAAACTGATATTTTAGGGTTTTTGATCGGCATAAGAATACAAGTCGATTGATGTAAACCTTACCTCAAAACGGCGATCCAGTGAAAACAAATAGTGTGAAAGTTGATACCAGTGGCAACTATTTTCAAATTTGGGATTAATATTGACCAACTGTATTAATTTAAGAATATTAATTTCCAAGTTTCCATACTTTTATTATGTTATGTTAATAATTTGGATGGTTGCACGATGGGTTTAAACTAAGCCTGGTAAAACATTCAGGTTGAGTTAGATTGCTTGACTGGTTAAACAAGTTTATGTTAAAACACATTTTAACAAAATGAATTTAGGTTAAATTGTATCATTTCAAAAAGTTTAAATTGTGTTCATGAAGGTGGTGATTTTATTTATATATATAAAAGCACAACTAAATGCCAATGTAACATTTGTTTTATTTATTTATTTTGTCACAAAATTTTCTAGATGTTTACATTAGCCCCACCAAAGTTTTATTGTTTTAATTTGTGCTCTCTTCATCATTGTTATATACCATTCAAACTTTTCATGGTTTAATTTAGGTTTATTGGATTTTTATAATCCCTATTGACTGGTATTGGCCGATAATAACCCTCATTTATTTTATCACTACTTACGGTCCCAAATTTTAAAAAGTTGGCCCCCAATGGTCCTCCGTTAAAAATGACTTAACGACGTTATATGTTTTCCCGAATTTCAAAATTATTTTTTAGAGCTTTTGATAGAAGAAGGATACGAGTCAATTGATGTAAAATTGATCTCGAAAAGGTGATCCAAAACGACTTGATTTTTATTAATTCAAAGTTTAAACACCCGAATTAAAGCACTGTATCGCCATTTTGGAGGACCCTTTCAAACTAAGTTTTACAACAATAAACCTGTATTATCATTGTGATCAAAAGCCCTAAAACATGAGTTTGGAATTTGAGTATGATGAGTTATTTAAATTAATATGACTTTAAGGCATGAATTTAAATACATACGAAGTTCAGAGTTAAAATCCGTAAACCCTCCATTAAGAGCAAATAGAAAATAAGTGTGAATTATGTATTATCCATTTTTTAAATACTAAAAACATGGCACTTTTTGTATCATATCCTTTGTTTGATCCATATGATCAGAAACTCGTGGTTGTTCGTTAGCTTGTTTAAAGGTGAATCTTGTGGTTGCTCGTTAGCTTGTTTAATAATCTGCATGCGAATAACTTACAATCATATTATTAGAAGTTAAAAGTGAAGCAAGTCTACCTAAAACATATTGCATATTCATAGCATTTTGTGCAACATTGTTCTTTTGTTTCGATGATTGATATTATAAACTTTGAGCATGTTACCTTGTCATCAACATGTTGCGCAGCATTGTTCGCACATATTTAACTTCAAAGCTCAAATGTTTCAAATACCTATAACAGATGTATATTATGAATTGGTTAGTTAAGACAATACAAACTAAATACCAAGAATTAAGGGTGTGCATGATTTACTTTTATTCATTTTTTTGCTAAAATCAAACAAAATATCGATACTTCGGTTTTTGAATTTTTGAAAACCATTTGAGATTGGTTTTTCGATTCAAAAATTTTGGGCCACAAAAAAGAAAGTTGGCCCAAAAATGTAAAGTTGGCCTAGATCATTTTGTTAATTGATAACTAATTGATTATTACACATTTATGCCAAAGTATTCGTGCTACATATTTGTAATATAATTCTTTTAAATTACTTAAAATAAAAAATAACAACTAAAAATTGAAATCATCTGCTGCCATTAATGGTGACATTTATTTAACATTATTGGTACCGAACATATTTCCTGCAATTTTCTGGAAGAATTTATGCAAGCCGTTTATGGTGGCCGGGAAAAACAGTTAATCTTTTGAACCAAATTGAACAGTTGCATTACATCTATGTACAAATGATTGACCTAAATCACCTGTTTAAGGGAAAAACAAATTTACTGTAAGTTTAACAAAAAAAAAATAGTGTTTCTCTTGGTAGTGACAAAGTCCAGGTTTATTGACTTTTTGACAAATAAAATTACAAAACATTAGTTGAAACATTATTTGGTTATTTTTTATTTTTTGGAGAAAAAGTGTCAAATAACTTGTTTTCCAAATTTTTTAATGTTATAATGTTGGGGTAAATGTAATAGGTTTGTTTACGGGTCACGGATCGGCATCTTATCGGGTCACATAGGTCAGATGGGTCAACCTCATTTCGAGTAATCGGTTGTGAGGCCCCGTTACCGGTGCCTCACTTTATCGTTGGATTTACTCATAAACACAGTTCTAAATATCAAAGTTAATTAAAACTTTACGCTGAATATAATACTTCAACCAATATATTACATATCCATAATTCCTTGTCTTAACAAACATTCATAGTTATTTAAATTCAAACATAGTCTTTAAAACATCATAACATTTCCTTGAGATGCCAGTGTCTTCAATTCCATGCCATGTGTCTTCATCAAGCGAGCTGCCTCATTCTACTCACCTGCGTGCATACTATAAGTCAGCAACGCTGAGTGAGTTCTAGTTAATCAGGTAACATACATTACTTCCATATACATACACATGTATCCGAAGACACATACTTTCGTCTTTTCTTACATACTCATTTACATACTTACGTACATACTTTCATTCCTACATATACCTTTAAAGAGCATTCTACCCTGTAGCATTCACTGATATTATTAGGGTCGGTTCCCTGCATTTGCCAATATTATTAGGGTCGGTTCCCTACATTCGCCGATACTATCAGGGTCGGTTCCCTTCATTCGCCGATACTATTAGGGTCGGTTCCCTACATTCGTACTACTATAACATACCTGTCATTTACATACGTTCCTTGACAATACGTGCAATCTCCGAAGAGCGTTCACGTACCATTAACATATCGTACATACACTATTCATACATCATATGCATTCATACATACATCATTCTTAAATCATACATATCAATCATACCTTTAACTACTACTTGACGGCGCATGCAATATCCGAAGATCGTTCACGCACCGTCAAGTAATCATCATACATAAATCATACAAGGCATACACTTACCACCTAAGGTAAGTGTATTAACTATCACATCGAGTATGCACACAGCCCCGCAAATATAACAAGGAAGTGGGGCTAGAAACTCACCTTAATGTGGTTGCGTTCACAGTTTACGGTTATTCCCTTCTTGAGCTGTGCACGACTAACTGTATAATAATTATACGTATCAATAAACTATCACTACACATATCGTATTTCTACTTTAATTATTACCCTCAACGAACGGGGGTCCGGGGGCAGCGCCCCTGGCAGCGGGGTTCTAGGGGCGGCAGCCCCTAGCGGGGTCCAAGGGGCAGAGCCCCTGGTTGGGGTTAAGCTGCAAGGTCAGCTTGGAAAAATTTTATTTTCATTAACTGTCTTAACACATTTTCCATTAGGATTTTGAACCATTAAATAATTTGCTACTTAAAAGTCCAAGGGCTTCTTTATAATTAAATCATTCTTTTCTAAGTCCAGGGACTGTTCTTGTCATTCTGCCAAACTCCTAGTTCGTTACCTATCCTTAACGAACTGACTTGTCATGACGAACTGGTTATTTTAACGAATTGAACCCTTCTAACGAACTGGACCCTTAACGAATCAGTCCATAGCGAACCAGTCTATGTAACGAATTGAACATTTCAATTCGTTATCTTTTAACTATAGCGAATCAAGGGTAATTCGCTATCCTTTCCCCTTAACGAACTGAAGTTAGTTCGTTATGTTTTCTTAGGCGAATCAGCTAGAGAATCACCTTAATTCGTTAGTTATTCCTTAGCGAACTAGGGTTAGGTCAGGGAATGTCAGAACGTTCCCTGACAACCTTGTATTAACTTTTCCAGCGCCGCCGGAAAAACGAGTTTTAACTCGTTTTTCACCGTTTATCGTCCCGTTCGATCCAGATCTGAGCTAGGGTAACCCCTAAGCTCATCTTAGGTTTGGTTTATACCCGATTCCACCCGGATCTCGTGACTTAAACGGTTTAACGATGTCGGCTCGTCGTTTCGTGACCATATCTAACGGATTTAAGTTCATACAACATAATACTATCATACCTTGGGTTGGGATCAGTTTTCTCTTCTATTTTTTGGCTAGAGAGAGAGACTAGAGAGAGAGAGAGAGCTTAAGTATGTGTTTTGGTGGTGTAAGGGATATGTGTAAATGAGGGAATTAATGGTGATTATGGTTTATATATTTAGGGATCATGGGCTTAAGCCCATGGTCTTTCCTTCTTTCTTTCATACCCAAGTCCACAACCCATATCCATTTAACCCAACACTAGCCCAACTCTTAATAACCCATACATTCATTTATTAACCGAAACCCGAAAAACGGGATGTTACATCGGTGGATAAATGTGCTATCACCAAATAAAGGAAAAAAGGTCTTGTCCTAATATGTTACTAAAAACTTATATATATTTAAATAAAACCGTACTCAAATGCTCATGATTTGCTACAAGATTTGTATTTTAAACAAACAACGTTGTTTTGTCTAAAATTAAAATGAAATTAAAATTTTTCCCTTTTAAAAGTAAAAAATGATGGAAATTGGAAGGAGTAATATACAAACTTTGAAAAGAAAAACTATTCTCTTATATTCAAATCATTGTGTTTTTATTTTATTTGTTTATTACAAAGAAGATGTTTTAATATAACCTTTTAACAATCTTAGAATTTTCAGTAGTGCTCGTGTTTAAAATATATGATAAATAATTAACCAATTACTTTGACCAAATCTTACTTTAGAATTTTATATTTGTCTTACACTTATATGTTTATTTTCAAATATTAGTTTTTCAATAAAATTTGATAGTTTCGTATCTAAATTCATGCTCTCCTACATTTTTAGAGTTAATTGAAAATTTCATACTTATTCATTTTGCAGATTTCAGGCTCTATTCTTTAGCTAACGTATTTATATTTTATTTTTTAATCGATTTTTGTCCTTATGCCCAGTACAGATCCATAAATTTGTTCATGAGGGTGACCTGTTTTTATATGCTCCAATTTCATGGAATCGAATATAAAAAAGTTGGGTCGGTTTTGATGGTTCGTTTTGGTAAGGTTCATCACATAATAAAATTACGAATGCATCGAATTTGATTATGAATTTTTTTAACCGACAAATCCTTCAGAAACCTAAATAACGTTTGAATCTTTTTAAACTTGTACTAAACTAACAAATAGAACCATTATGTTAAAAAAAACATCATAATTTAAACAAAACCTAGTAACTATTAAAACCCACAACTAATTAGAAAAGTGTTTCTATTAACTTTGTTACCCTATATATATATATAGTGGCGTCTTGTGCTTGTATTAGACATACATACATACATACATACATACCAATGAATAATAACCTCTCTTAACGGATCGTCAATTGAATTAGGTTTCGGTCATCTCTAATCCCTACCTCATATGTTGGTCAACTTTGACTTCTTCCACACACATGTCCTGTTAAATATTTGATGATATCACATATACCAACTGATGACTCGGAATGAAGTTGACTATCTAACTTTGTGACCCGATAAGATGCCGATCCGTGACCCGTAAACAAACCGATTACATTTAACCCAACATTAAAACATTACGAAACTTGGAAAACAAAACCTGGGAGTTAAGAACGTGGATAGTCACCACAATAATAATAGCGTATTTAAATAATAACCTTTTGTTTTTTAACTTATTTAGACTCTTTATTTATTATAGAAATCTGAATTTTGTATTAATAATCATAATTACTAAAACTATATAAAATCTAACCTTGTGACCCGATAAGATGGCGATCTGTGACCCGTAAACAAACCGATTACATTTAACACGACATTATAACATTAAGAAACTTGAAAAACAAATCATGGGAGTTAAGAACGTGGATAGTCACTATAATAATAATTACATATTTAAACCATAACCTTTTCTTTATTAACTTTGATTTAGACTCTTTATTTATAATAGAAATATGAATTTTATATTAATAATTACAATTAGTAAAACTATTTAAAATCTGAACATATATTGTGGCTGTTATTACTCCTTATGCCCAATTCATGTTACGATTTGTATCATACTGCGGAGTACTGCCCAGTCCCATGCTAAATCAATAAAAAAACATGAAAAAGAAAATTTGACATTATAGTCTTTTAATTTTGTTGTGTGGTAATGTGTTACTTATCATGCAAATTAATTCTTTTTTTTTTACTTTGCACTTTTGAAGTAAAACCGTCAGCATAAGGTTTGCGAGAAGGACAGATGTAATGCATGCAGTTCCTCTTGAAACAAAGTACCATCCATCGGCTGTAGATTTGCTTTCATCAAACGTTAAGCAGTTAATGCGGAAAAATATCGGATATCGGTCAAGGATCGATATTTGAGATCGGTTATTGCGGTGGTAATTTGTTGAGATATCGGTAATTTTAAATCATGTGAAATTTATATATATGCAATGTATTTAATAATTAGGAAGTCATCTTAATGTTATGTTAATAAATATTATTAGGAATTAAAAATTGAATTTAACAATTATGAATACTAATAGGTTAAAATAAATTAAAAACTGAAAATTACATTTTTCCATCCACGTTCTCTTCAACAGTTTAACACTTGGGAATACTAAAAGCTTAATATTTTAACTTATTGCATTCTCTTTTCACCCCACCATCTCTCAACAATTACCTTCTTCGTCGTCATTACATCTTCTACGACATGAAGTCCCAAACAAATTAGGGTTTCGTCCAGGTTAGTTCATTTTCTACCTCAATCGATATTGTGAAAGTTTAATTATGCATACTAGTAAAAATTGGTTTTCTATTATGTGTGTTTAATGGAGTTTTTTTTTTTTTTTGCCTTAGGTGGTTTGAGAGACGGACAAAATAATTGTTTATATTCCTTCAAATCCACCTAAAGATGCAAACAGTTCGTTTGGTTATTGATCAACATTATATAGCCCACATTGTGATCGTGTATATTTTGTTCTATATTTGACTAATCTTTTTCTTTATTTACTTTGTTAGTTTTTCTGATGAAACCGCAGCTATTATCTCTGTTCTTCAGTATTTTCGTGATGAATACAACATTAATCTTCATTATGCTTTCTGCAATTCAAGCAGGCACAGATGCAAATCCAACATATTTGGTTAAGGTATGACACTTGACCTAAGAAGTTGACTTAAAAATATTATACAAAGTTTTCTAAAATAAGATTATTTTTTTTCTTATTATGCTGATTTATGCATCATGCACATGGGATGCTGATGCAGCTGTGAAAAGTTGGAATCATCCAACATTTAGCTTTGGGCTTACTATAGAATGGTATTAAATACCATTTCATATTCTATTCTTCATTAACTAGTCAACCAAACATGCACTTAGAAGCACCAAATTTCATTACAATGCACAACAAATATAAACAACACACAAAACCGATTTATAACAAAAAGATGAGAGAAACTTGTTAAAAGTTTGACTCCAGTACAACTTCCTTATCCAAAAGCAGATATGTGTTGCTCTTTTCAAGTAGCATCAACATTATTTTTTCGTACAAAAACATCCAAACATTCTAATTTCTACACATCATTCCCCCAAATGAGAACCAACAATGATTAGTCCACCATTCAAAATCCAAAGCCAGACCTTGCTTTACGTTAGTTGTGGTTGTCGTTTTGAATAGTGTATAGAGAGCATAATAAGTAGAGAAAAGAGAGTTTGTTCTTCATTGGTATGTATGCATGTATACACAAGAAGCCACTATATATAGGCTAACAAAGTTAGTAGACGCATAATGACACATGAGAGTTAAGAATATGAATAGTCACCATAATAATAATAATAATAATAACATATTTAAATCATAACCTTTTGTTTTCTAAAGGATTGAAAATTAATGTCACAAAAAATGAAGCTTCATGGTGTTGTACCAAAAGCTTTGAGAGTTGATGTATATGTTGGCAAATTACTTTTTTTTCCCTATTATGTAATGACTATTTTGTCCTTGTCATGTAATTGTGAAATTACCTCCATTGCTCATCACTCTTCCTTTATATATAATATAGATATTATAACAAGGTTCCCTTATTATTTATCTTTTGCTATTTTTATGTCTTCAGTTTAATAAAAATAATAAGAAAATTGTCTCAAGTTTGGTTCTTTTTTTCTTTCTTGTTCTTTGAGCCTAACCCACTCTACGGGTCTATTGGGAGATTGGTCATCTCGAATGGGTATCTATTATTAAGGTTGGCCGGAGATTCTCATCGCCGGCCAATATTTGCTGTGGGAGATTAAGGTTTATGACATATATTATAAAAGATGCTCTAACCCAATGTAGATTCATATTATATATTGTAACTGAACTAACAATATCCTTTTTATCTTTTTTTAAACTACCGTAATAGTCATGTTGACTGAAATTATAAAAATAGCCGTGGTATTTGTTAAATTTTCACTCAATATTTTTGGCGTAGGAAGGCACAAGAGTTTAAGGTTGGCGTAGGAGATTCTTGTTGCCAATCAATAAATTGTGTCTCAAAAGATAAACACAAAAGCAAGTTAAAACACAGTTTTGTAGCAGTGAAAGAGTAGTACCTTCATAAAGAATGAATCTGCATGGGGTATGGATGCAAAGATGTCCCCTCCGACATGGCTAATTCCTTCATATGACAGCGCAAATGAAATAACATGAGGCAAGTCGAAATTAATACCTTTAAGATGTGGATATTGCGTTACAATCTCATTTAATGTAGCCCCAACGCCACCACCAACATCGACCAAAGTTCCTTTTAGACCACCAAAATCATAAATCGACAAGATAGCATCGATTTCAACCCTTTCAAAACATACCATTGCTTCATTGAAGATTTTATTCGCTTGTGGGTTGTGCGAACAAAGATCCCATATCTCCTTTCCAAATGTTTTGAGAGCTGCTGAACCTCCCTCTTCAATGGATTTGTTCAGGTTATAATAAGGTGAAAACATTAGGGGGTCTGTGGACAACATTACCATTGGTGCAAGGGTATTCCTTGAATCTTTCAGGAGAAATGTAGAACACTCGTTGACGGAGTAGAGTGGCTCATCACAACCCGGTTTATGCACCTCATCAAAAACTTTGTTGCGGACCAAGAACCGCATGAGATGTAACATCCTACTTTCGGTTATATTAATAAAATAAAGTTCGTTTATTTTATAGCGGGTCGTTATCGGTTTATTTGAATAGAATACAAGATGGACTTGTGTTGGGTAAATGGATACGGGTTATGGCTTGGGTTATGGAGGAATGAAGGAAAGACCATGGGCTTAAGCCCATGATCAAAAATATATATACCCTTAATCCTCCATTTATTCATTTACACATATCCCTTACACCATCCAAAACACACACTTAAGATTCTCTCTCTAGTTCTCTCTCTCTCTAAACCGATATCAAGAAGGAAACCGAGAACCGACCCAAGGTAATGATAGTATTTTATTGTTTGAGCTTAAATCCGTATGATATAATCATGAAACGACGAACCGACACCGTTAAACCGTTTATGTCATGAGATCCGGGTGGAATCGGGTATAAACCGAACCTAATATGAGCTTAAGGGTCACCCTAGCTCAGATCTAGATCGAACGGGACGAAAAACGATGAAAAACGGTGTAAAACGGTGAAGATACGTTTTTACGGTGAGTTTTCCGGCAAAGGCGGCGCCGGAAAAACGTGTACGAGGTTTTCAGGGAATGTTCTGACAAATCTGACCTAACCCTAGTTCGCTAAGGAATAACTAGCGAATTAGAGGTAATTCGCCAGCTGATTCGCTAAGGAATGATTAACGAACTAGCTGTAGTTCGTATTCAATTCTTTAAGGGAAAAAGGTAACGAATTACCCTTGATTCGTTATGACCAGTTCTTTAAAGGAGATAACGAATTAGAAGGTCCAATTCGCTACCTGGACTGGTTCGCTACATGGACTGATTCGTTAAGAGTCCAGTTCATTAAAAGACCAATTTGTGTAAGTACCCAGTTCGTTAAAGGTTCCAATTCATTACAAGAACCAGTTCGTCATGGCAATTCAGTTCGTTAAGGATAAGTAACGAATTAGAGGTTTAACAGAATGACAGAATGATCCCTGGACTTTGAAAAGAATTATTAAATTACAAATAAGCCCTTGAGCTTTTAAGTAGCATATTATTCAATGATTCAAAATGCTAATGGAAAATGTGTTAAGACAGTTAATGAAAATAAAATTTTTTCAATCTGACCTTGCAGTTAACCCCAGCCAGGGGCTCTGCCCCTTGGACCCCGCTAGGGGCTGCCGCCCCTAGAACCCCGCTGCCAGGGGTGCTGGCCCCGGACCCCCGTTCGTTGAGGGTAATAATTAAACTAGAAAGGCGATATGTGTAGTGATAGTTTACTGAAACGTATAATTATTATACAGTTAGTTGTGCACAGCTCAAGAAGGGAATAACCGTAAACGGTGAACGCAACCGCATTGAGGTGAGTTTTTAGCCCCACTTCCTTGTTATGTTTTCGGGGCTGTGTGCATAATCGATGTGATAGTTAATACACTTTCCTTAAGTGGTGAGTGTATGCCTTGTATGATGTATCTATGATGTTTGCTTGACGGTGCGTGAACGATCTTCGGATATTGCATGTATCGTCAGGTGGTAGGTAAAGACGTGATTGCTATGTATGATGTAAGATAAGATGCATGTATGAATATTTATGATGTATGCATAATGTACGTATGATAAGTTAATGGTACGTGAACGCTCTTCGGAGATTGCACGTGTTGTCAGGAAAAATATTTAAGGACAGGTATAGTATGAAGCTTTGGAAGAAAGGGTACCGGACCCTAATAATATCTGAGGATGAAGGGTACCGGACCCTAATAATATCCGAGGATGAAGGGTGACCGGACCCTAATAATATACGAGGATGAAGGGTGACTGGACCCTAATAATATCCGAGGATGGAGGGTACCGGACCCTAAAAATGTCCGAGGTATGTAGGGTGAAACGCCCTTTATAATGTATGGTTAGATATGAATGTCTATGGACGAATGCTGATCTTGATATGATGTTATGCGTACCTTCGGGCACGTATATGTGTATGAAAAGTAAGTTATGTGATTAACTAGAACTCACTCAGCATAGCTGACTTTTAGTATGCACGCAGGCAAATAGGTTGAGGCAGCTCGCGTGACTGAAGACACATGGCATGGAAATCGAAGATACTGGCATCCCGAAGAACTGTTGTGATGTTTTAAAGACTATGTTTTGTTTAATTGACTACGAATGTTTTATAAGACATGATTTGATGGTTATGTAAAATATTATGGTTGAAGTTTTATTGTTCCGCAAAAGTGTTTGTTAACTCTGATATTTAGAACTGCGTTTATGAGTAAATCCAACGTTAAAGTAGGGATACCGGTAACGGGGCCTTACAAGTTGGTATCATAGCAAAGTTTGAGAGATTTAAGCGTCCTACATGCTTAGACTCGAACAGAGAATGGGATAAAAGTAAGAAAAGAAAGAAAATGCCCGTACGAGAATGCCATGTGTCACTCAAGCAAGCTAAGTAAAGGTAAAGTACGTGAGTAAATTCACATATAAAGTAGAATAATGAATGAATGTTTGCGTAATTGCTAAATAAAGAATGTGTGAATGATAGCTTAATTGCTATGGATAGAGGTATAAGATGATATGAAATTCTTGATTGTCTAACTGTTAGAAGTAGAACCAGCACAAATAGACTCATAAAGGGAAGTGTATAGGACACGGAAAGTAACGTGATCAGCTAATCACAGCTGGCCACTGTTATTACCTGTTAGCCTTACTATCCTTGTACTAAATGGTTCCTTAAGTGATGACGTTTGTGTTTCCTTATAGAAAACGAATGGCTGGAGCTAAGAAAGCTTCTGGAAAAGGAGGATGTACGGGACGTTGTGGCAGGCCACGCGTTGTCCGAGAACCATCAGTGGAAGCAGCTACTAATAATGAGGGAGAAGGAAGTGCAGCTGGTGGAAATCCGAGTAACAACGAAGGGTATCAACTTGACCCTGCTGTTCAAGCTGCCATTGCTCAAGCGGTAGCAGCTGCTGCGAAGAACTGGAATGCTGAAGGGTCTGCTAGAGGTCGTGAAAGAACCGCTGAAAGGGCGGAAGGAGATGGTAAGAAAAATGGTGAAGGGGAAGGGGAAGAATCAAGCGTGGTGAAGTCAGTGAAGGTTGATGACAAGAAAAGGGGCCTAGGTGGGTGCAACTATAAGTCTTTCAAAAGTTGTGGTCCACCGGAGCTAACCGGCTTATGAGACGCAATCGCTACTCTCCAATGGATAACCGCGATGGACAAAATTATCTGAATTAGCGAATGGCGTCCTGACCAAGCTGTGGGTTATGCTACCAAATCCTTCGGTGAGGAGGCAATGTACTGGTGGGAGACAGTTAAGCAGAGGAAGAGTCGAGAAGAGATCAAGGCCTTGAGGTGGGACGATCTGAAAGAGTTAGTGATGAAACGATTTTGTGCTGATGCAGAGATAGAGAAGGTTGAGATGAAGTTCTTAAGTCTGAAGGCGGGTAAGATGACGCACCGAGAATACCTCACTGAATTCAACCGTCTGTCAAGGTTGGTGCCAGACATGGTGAACACCGAGGCCAAGTGGATCAAATGCTACCTCAGGGGACTGCCATAGAATGTTCGTGTCTTGGTCAAGGCTGGTAGACCAGGTACTTTTGATTCTGTTGTGGGGCTCGCGGAAACGGTTTATGAGGACTTGATAAATGAGGTGGCTATGGATAAAAGGAAGGAGAAGGAGTGGGTCGCGCCTGCCAAACGACCAGGTACTCAGTTATGGAACCCTAGGGACAAGAAGCAGAAGGTGTGGGGGAGAAAGACATGCAAGACGTGTGGGAAGGTACACGGTGGCGAGTGCAAGTGGGGTACTGGTTCGGACGTGTGCCACAAATGTGGAAAGGCTCATGGTGGATAATGCAGGATGGGACAAATGCCTGCTATAAGTGTGGGAAGATGGGTCATTATGCTAATGAATGTAATGCAAAACCAGCATGCTTTAAGTGCGGTAAGACAGACCATATGGCAAGGGAGTGCGCCGACGGTGAGGCTGGAGGTAGTGGGAAGAAAGATGCTGATCAAGCAAGGCCGAGGACTAGAGCCTACATGCTGACCCAGTAACAGGCTAGACAGATTCCTGATGTTGTGACCGGTACGTTCCTAGTAAAAGATATTCCAGCTTCAGTATTATTTGATTCGGGTGCGAATAGGAGTTTTGTAGCTACGGCGTTTAGTAAACTAGCAAAAATGAAAAGTTGCCGAGTGTTTGAAACCTTCATAGTAGAAACCGCCAGTGACACCTCGGTGAAAATAATGAAAATGGTTAAGGATTGTAAGATAGAATTAGAGGGACATGAGTTCCCTGATACTTTGTATGTCATGACCTTAGGAGGGTTCGATGTAGTCTTGGGAAAGGATTGGTTATCTGAATACGAAGCTCGGATAGTATGTAAGAGTAGAATAATATAGCTAAAGTCCTTGGATGGTAGTGTCGTGACGGTTTATGGCGATAAGGAAAGTTCAGGTTTTAACGTCATTTCAATGATAAAAGCCGAAGGTTTGTTAAGGCGAGGGTGTGATGCCTACCTGGCGTATGTTGTCAACTCTACGACCGAGACGAAAGAAATGAAAGATGTTCCTATTGTGCGCGATTACCCAGAAGTATTCCCTGAGGATCTTCCGGGGTTGCCACCGGAACGTGAGATAGAATTCCAGATAGATTTAATACCAGGAGCCAGCTCGTCGCGAAAGCGCCTTACTGTCTAGCGCCGTCTGAGATGAAAGAATTGATGTCCCAACTGCAAGAACTCCTCGACAAAGGTTTAATAAGACCAAGTGTTTCTCATTGGGGCGCGCCAGTGTTGTTCGTGAAGAAGAAAGATGGAAGTATGAGAATGTGCATAGACTATCGCGAGTTGAACAAGCTTACGGTAAAGAATAGATATCCTTTGCCAAGGATTGACGATCTGTTTGACCAACTGCAAGGGTCAAGCTGGTTCTCAATAATAGATCTCAGATCAGGCTATCATCAGTTGAAGGTGAAAGAGGCAGACATCCCTAAAACAGCGTTTCGGATGCGGTATGGACACTACGAGTTCGTCGTAATGTCATTCGGTCTAACGAATGCTCCCGCAGTATTTATGGACATGATGAATAGGGTATGTCGGCCAATGTTGGATAAGTCGGTTATTTTCTTCATCGACGATATATTGATTTATTCCAAAAGCAAGTCCGATCATGCTCAGCATCTGCGAGAAGTATTGGAGATTCTGAAGAAAGTGAAGTTGTATGCTAAGTTTTCGAAATGCGCGTTCTGGTTGCGAGAAGTGCAATTTCTAGGTCACGTGATCAATCCTGAAGGGATTACTATGGACCCAGCTAAGATTGAAGCGATAACAAATTGGAAGACTCCATAGAATCCGACTGATATACGAAGCTTCTTAGGGTTAGCTGGCTACTATAGGAGATTCATCGAAGGTTTCTCCAAGATAGCCGCACCGTTGACCAGCATGACCCGAAAGTCAATAGTATTTAGTTGGGGTAAGTTTCAGGAAGAGGCTTTCCAGGAGTTAAAGAAGAGACTCACGCAAGCTCCAATCCTTGCTTTACCCGATGGTGACGAGGATTTGGTTGTTTGTACTGATGCTTCGCATCGTGGGTTAGGTTGCGTGTTGATGCAACGAGGAAAGGTGATAGCTTACGCGTCTAGACAATTTAAGGGCCATGAGAGTACTTATCCGATGCATGATTTGGAGCTAGCAGCAGTAGTGCATGCTCTCAAGATATGGAGACACTATCTGTAGGGTACTAAGTGTACCATTTACACGGATCATAAGAGTTTAAAGTCCTTCTTCGAGCAGAAGGAATTGAACATGAGGCAGAGAAGATGGTTAGAATTGATAAAGGATTACGACTGTGATATTAAGTACTACCCTGGTAAAGCTAACATGGTCGCTGATGCACTAAGTCGTAAGAATGAGGAAGTCGTTGCAACAGTAAAGTCATATCAGCTAGTTATGAACTCATGCTTATTTGAAGAAATCATCAAGGTGCAGTCTGAAGTGCTGGTAAATGAAGGACTAGTAAAGAAAGAAAGGATTTTTGGTCAGCAAGACTAGTTGATGGAAAACACGCATGGTGTTAAGACTAGGTTTGACCGCATGTGGATTCCACGCCATGGAGATCTCAGAGGTCGAATCTTAGATGAAGCTCATAAGTCAAGATATTCTATTCATCCAGGAGCTACGAAGATGTACCAAGATTTGAAAAGAGACTACTGGTGGCCAGGAATGAAGAATGATGTGGTAGATTACGTCAGTAGGTGCTTAACTTGTTTACAAGTCAAGGCAGAGCATCAAAAGCCTTATGGGAAAATGCAGCATTTAGAGATACCAGAATGGAAATAGGAACACATCACCATGGATTTCATAACTAAGCTACCTCGTACAGCTAAGCATCATGATACCATCTGGGTGATTGTGGACCGTTTGACCAAGAGTGCTCACTTTCTGCCTATACGAGAGGCTATCTCGTCAGAAACGTTGGCAAGCTTGTTCATTAAAGAGGTTGTATATAAGCATGGAGTGCCGTTATCGATCATGTCTGATAGAGATACTCGTTTTACTTCGAGGTTTTGGAAGAAGTTCCATGAAGCTATGGGAACAAGATTGAACATCAGTACGGCGTATCATCCTCAAACAGATGGGCAGTCTGAAAGGACGATCCAAACCCTTGAGGATATGCTACGTGCTTGTGTTTTGGACTTTGGAGGGAGTTGGGACGATCATCTGCATCTGGCAGAGTTCTCTTACAACAACTACCATTCAAGTATTGTGATGCCACCGTTCGAGATGTTGTATGGAAGACGCTGTAGAACTCCATTATGCTGGGGAGAGATTGGTCAGAAGGAGATGGGAAGCCTGGAAGTTGTTCAAGAAACTTCTTCAAAGTTTGATCAGATTAAGGCAAGGATGGAAGCTGCTCAAGACAGACAGAAGTCGTATGCTGATAAGCGGCGACGACTGATTGAGTTTAACGTTGGTGACAATGTGATGCTCAAGGTCTCACCTTGGAAAGGAATTATTCGTTTTAGGAAGAGAGGAAAGTTAAGTCCGAGGTACATTGGACCGTTTAAGATTTTAGATCGTATAGGGGAAGTAGCTTATAAGCTGGATTTATCCGGTGAGTTAGAAGGAATTCAGTCAACCTTCCATGTTTCTCATCTAAGGAAGTGTCTAGCTGATGACACGTCGCACGTGCCATTGATGGACATTGAGGTTGATGAAAGCTGAACTACATTGAGAAACCGATAGGGATTGTCGATCGTAAAGAGAAGCAACTTCGTCACAACGTTATACCCCTAGTGAAAGTGATATGGAAGCATCGCAAGGGATCAGACGCTACATGGGAAGCTGAGGATGAGATGCGCAAGTTTTATCCGAATCTGTTTATGAAATAGTTAGGTTTCGGGGACGAAACCTCTTTAAGGAGGGAATACTTGTAACATCCTACTTTCGGTTATATTAATATAATAAAGTTCGTTTATTTTATAGCGGGTCGTTATCGGTTTAGTTGAATAGAATACGAGATGGACTTGTGTTGGGTAAATGGATACGGGTTATGGACTTGGGTTATGGAGGAATAAAGGAAAGACCATGGGCTTAAGCCCATGATAAAAAATATATATACCCTTAATCCTCCATTTAATTCATTTACATATATCCCTTACACCATCCAAAACTCACACTTAAGATTCTCCTTCTAGTTCTCTCTCTCTAAACCGATATCAAGAAGGAAACCGAGAACCGACCCGAGGTAATGATAGTATTTTATTGTTTGAGCTTAAATCCGTTAGATATAATCATGAAACGACGAGCCGACACCGTTAAACCATTTAAGTCATGAGATCCGGGTGGAATCGAGTATAAACCGAACCTAATATGAGCTTAGGGGTCACCCTAGCTCAGTTCTGGATCGAACAGAATGAAAAACGATGAAAAACGGTGTAAAACGGTGAAGATACGTTTTTCCGGTGAGTTTTCTGGCAATGGCGGCGCCGGAAAAACGTGTACGAGGTTTTCAGGGAATGTTCTGACAAATCTGACCTAACCCTAGTTCGCTAAGGAATAACTAGCGAATTAGAGGTAATTCGCCAGCTGATTCGCTAAGGAATGATTAACGAACTAGCTGTAGTTCGTATTCAATTCGTTAAGGGAGAAAGGTAACGAATTACCCTTGATTCGTTATGACCAGTTCGTTAAAGGAGATAACGAATTAGAATGTCCAATTTGCTACCTGGACTGGTTCGCTACATGGACTGATTCGTTAAGAGTCCAGTTCGTTAAAAGTCCAATTCGTGTAAGTAACCAGTTCGTTAAAGGTTCCAATTCATTACAAGAACAAGTTCGTCATGGCAAGTCAGTTCGTTAAGGATAAGTAACGAATTAGAGGTTTAACAGAATGACAGAATGGTCTGGACTTAGAAAAGAATGATTTAATTACAAATAAGCCCTTGAACTTTTAAGTAGCATATTATTCAATGATTCAAAATGCTAATGGAAAATGTGTTAAGAGAGTTAATGAAAATAAAATTTTTCCAAGCTGACCTTGCAACTTAACCCCAGCCAGAGGCTCTGCCCCTTGGACCCCGCTAGGGGCTGCCGCCCCTAGAACCTCGCTGCCAGGGGCGCTGCCCCCGGACCCCCATTCGTGGAGGGTAATAATTAAACTAGAAAGGCGATATGTGTAGTGATAGTTTACTGAAACGTCTAATTATTATACAGTTAGTCGTGCACAGCTCAAGAAGGGAATAACCGTAAACGGTGAACGCAACCGCATTGAGGTGAGTTTCTAGCCCCACTTCCTTGTTATGTTTTCGGGGCTGTGTGCATACTCGATGTGATAGTTAATACACTTACCTTAAGTGGTGAGTGTATGCCTTGTATGATGTATGTATGATGATTGCTTGACGGTGCGTGAACGATCTTCGGTTATTGCATGTACCGTCAGATGGTAGCTAAAGACGTGATTGCTATGTATGATGTAATATAAGATGCATGTATGAATATTTATGATATATGCATAATGTACTTATGATAAGTTAATGGTACGTGAACGCTCTTCGGAGATTGCACGTATTGTCAGGAAAAATATTTAAGGACAGGTATAGTGTGAAGCTATGGAAGAAAGGGTACCGGACCCTAATAATATCCGAGGATGAAGGGTACCTGACCCTAATAATATCCGAGGATGAAGGGTAACGGGACCCTAATAATATCCGAGGATGAAGGGTGACCGGACCCTAATAATATCCGAGGATGGAGGGTACCGAACCCTAAAAATATCTGAGGTATGTAGGGTGAAACGCCCTTTATAATGTATGGTTAGATATGAATGTGTATGGACGAATGCTGATCTTGATATGATGTAATGCGTACCTTCGGGCACGTATATGTGTATGAAAAGTAAGTTATGTGATTAACTAGAACTCACTCAACATAGCTGACTTTTAGTATGCACGCAGGCAAATAGGTTGAGGCAGCTCGCGTGACTGAAGACACATGGCATGGAAATCGAAGATACTGGCATCTCGAAGAAATGTTGTGATGTTTTAAAGACTATGTTTTGTTTAATTGACTACGAATGTTTTATAAGACATGATTTGATGGTTATGTAAAATATTATAGTTGAAGTTTTATTGTTCCGCGAAAGTCTTTGTTAACTCTGATATTTAGAACTGCATTTATGAGTAAATCCAACGTTAAAGTAGGGCTACCGGTAACGGGGCCTTACATGAGATGTGAGAGTTTATCCGCGTCTACCGATGGAGAGTTGATCCCGTCCGCGATTTGAGACAAGCTATTGGGCCCATCATGACTGTTTACTATGCCAGCAATGTCGAGTTTCACAACACATCTTAAAGCAGCACTACTTAAACTAGCTTACAGTTGTTTGAAAACCCATGCTTGGCCTCTGATTCGTGCATCGTCTTCTTTTCGAGTTACTAGACTCATTTGTGGAAGAATGTATGAAACAAGAATGTCACTATTGATGAAATGACTATGTAGTTAAAAGCATGAAGTTTGTTCAATCAAATAGGCACTTAAATTTAACAACATACCCTTGGGGATAAGAAACATTTCATACTAATATTATAATTCATTGACTTTGTTTAACAATAATTGCGGTTTGTTTACAAGATTCTTAATTACAGCTTAATCTTCGGTGGTAGGTTGATCATTATATGGGGGTGATTATTGTATAATATAAACCCATAGAGGTGGCTTGTAAATGCACACAAGTACAATAAAAATAGATTAAAGGTGGGAATACTTTATGTTCTAAATTTCTATGTATTATTTATATATATATATATATATATATATTATTGTAATCTTCATCAATAAACTTAATCATAATTTAACAAACTAATTATCATGATCAGCCTCATCTTGAACAATCGTAAAAAAATTAAAACAACCGCTATTACAACTAGTAATTAGAAAGAACGTCATCATTCACCTCATTCTAAAAATCAACACAAAATAAACGAAAATCATTTGCAGATATTATCATCTTTTATTATCAGGACACCTAAAAGAAATTTGTTACTATTTATTATAATTCACTTCTTATTATGTCCCTCAAACTACTAACATTTGAAAAGACCCTTATGATAGTGTGTGTGCGAGTGTGTCCTTCTGCATGTTTCACACCATCATGCTTATTAATAAGTTAATAAAAAGGATAAGAGGCATGCCTTTGGGCCACTCAACCGAAGTAGGATCAACCAAGTTTCATCAGCTAAGGTATTGCTTTCTTTCTTATTTCTGCTTTCTGTTCTATTTCACTGCTTGCCATTGAAACTTTTACACCTTTTTAGAGCTTCAAGTTTAATGGTCTGGTCCGGGCATTACAATCTTAAACTCACGCGCTCTGCAGGAGGTACCGTGTGTCAACCCTAAAAAATGTCAGATTTTTTTCTTATTTTTAATAAAAATTATACGTCTCGAGAGAGTGGATGACCGAAAAACGTATAGAATCTATTTAACCAACTACGTATAAGACGTATGGGTCATATCCAAATTGGATTTGACCCATAACTCGGGTGAATATAAAGTAGGCTCGAGCATAAGCTTCAATCATGCTTAACCCGATAAGCTCGGCAAATTCATTAAATTTCATTAGATTAAACTTGGTCCAATTCACTAAGCCACATTAGGAGGGCTCGCCTAATCCTCAAATCCGCACCAAGTTGGGCTTGGCCTAACTTCACCAACCCGCCATCCCTTAGACAAACAGGCTCGGCTTAGTAACCGGCAACCACCAAATCAAATTTAATAGGCCCGATCCTATTCAATAAAACAAAAACCCAACTACAATGATATGATTAACAAATGACAATCAAATCTTAATTCTTACCATATATCTTAACAAACAATTAATTAAACAAACAATTAGTTTGGTTGATGACATGACTATGTAGTTATAAGTAAATGAAGCAGCTAGTTAAAAGTCAATGAAACAATTAGTTGAAAGGGTGTCCATGTTGATGAAATGACTATGTAGATGCACTTTGTTCAATTAAATTGGCACTTTATACTAATATTATTTCACTGACTTTGTTTAATAATAGCTGAAAGAGATTGTTAACTTAATTCTCTATTATATTATATATAGGTTACTCATAAATGGTAGGCTGATCATTAACTATTAATTAATGCTGATCAGCATATGTAGTTGATATTTGTTTTGTATCTTCAAGGTTTGTACATTTTGACATTTTGTAGTTGCGAATTTCAAAAGTGCTTTATTTTTATTTCTTGCCTTTTTATATACCAGATTCATTAGTTCCATTCGGTACATTTAATTAGGTCATGGGTTATACTCTAAATCCAAACATAAATTAAGATGACATGATACTTTAACGATGGATTAAATCACTTCCCGCTTGTGTTAAATTTATTAAAAAGGGCAATGGATTATGTTTTTCACGGGTTAAAAGGCAAAAAACAATATATTAAATTAAGTGATATTGAATTAAATGGATTAAAACATTTCCTTTGAGTGAGATGGAGTGAAAGAGAGGAAAATAAATAATGTGATACTTATGTGAAGTTAAGAAGAGTTAGATACATTATACACCATGACCTTAACTTATCATTACTTTTTATTAAACGACAACTTACACCTTATAACTGATTTTTGGAACAACAATCATTCTGCTCCTTATAAATACACATTCTTTTTGCGTACAACTACCAAAACAAACCTCTTGGAAAAGCCCTTTGACATCAACATACCATTATCGTTGAGTTAAGTCAATAGAATAATATTAAGTTGTAAAACTAGCCACAATGCATACTTTATACAAATCACACAGAAAACCCTGTCTTCGACCATTAGGCATAGGGGAATGTTTTGGTCAAAAATTACACCAGGATAATCAAGTAACCAAACATTGTATATGAGGTGGGATGCTAGAATATGTGATCAAAATAATAAGTAAATGTTGCAAGTGACACAACGATTTAGCAAGTAAAAAGCCCGTGATCCATAAAGGAACTCTGGCAAAAAACCTCGGGAGGGGAAAACTATCCCCTGCCTAAATTATATTAACTAAAAATAGGTGAATATACGGGTGTGTGTATGTGTCATATGTGATCATGCTACCTTTATTTATAGTTACAACAACTATTCACTAGTAATTATAATAAGCAATAATAGGCATTAATTGTCCTGTTGAGGTACCTGGAGCTAAAGCTGGCGCTTTTACCCGAAACGGGAAACCTAACCCGAGAAAACATAAACCCAAACCCAAACTAACCTGACCAAAAAAACCCGAACCCGAGAAAAGGTCAACGCGAACTCGAACCGAAGTAATTTGGGTTGATTCTTGGGTCTGATGTATAGGTTTCGGGTCAACCCCAATAAACTATTTGTTTAAAAACATAATATTATTATTATTATTAGGTGTGTACACTTTATATACAATATCTTGTAAAATATTGAATTGTGATACCTTCAGGATTTTTTCCCCTGTAGGAATTTCTCATCTTGAAGGAACTTCTTAATTGGAAGGATCCAAGATCCTGCTATTTGGGAGGATGAAGGATCCTTAAGTTTCTCTGTGCGATCCACTGTTTCCTCCACAGCTTCGTGTTCTCCAATTGCTGGAGACAATATATGAATGATAGATATCTTTACATCATCCGGCATCTTCAATGAAGATGTTAATTTGAATGTACTTCTTAATCAGGAGGATCCAGGATCCTTGGCCAGCTGAGGATAGTGGATCCCAAAGTACAATCTGTTTGTCAGTTGTTATCTCCCTAACTTCTTGTTCTCCTATTGCTGACGAGAGTATATGGATGATTAGGATCTTCGTGTCTTCGGGAATTTTAAAGGATGAGGCTAAATTTGCTAAGGCATCTGCCCCAGCATTTTCTTCTCTTGGTACCTGTATGATACTAAACAATTTGAAGGATTTTGCTAATTCCTTCACAATTTCTAAATACTTGATCATATTCTCACCTTTCACGGTATAAGAGCCGTTATAGTGGTTATTTATAAGTAAAGAATCTATATAAACTTAAAAATACATGATCCTTATTTGTTTGGCTAAAAGTAAACCTGCGATAAGTGCTTCATATTATGCCTCATTGTTGGTGGCTTGACATGCGCATGCAATGGACTGGGCTATTATGTCCCCCTGTGGCGATTTCAGTAGGATACCTAATTCTATTCCTCTCACGTTGGATGCTCCATCCGTAAAGAGGATCCAAGGATCCTTGGTTTCTTCTAGTTGTTGGACTTTTAAATCAGCTTCCTTTTGCATGTCACTGCTGAAATTAGCCACAAAGTCTGCTAGTGCTTGCGATTTAATGGATGTTTTGGGTTCATACTTGTAACACCCCGGCTAAAGCGGAAACGCCTGAGTGTGACGTACAGATTGTTCAAAACACATGTGACACTATTAAGTGACAATATTATCATTAATTAATTTAAGCATCAAGTACACAAGTTTACAACAAGAAATACAAGAACAATTAACACTTGTCCATTTATTAATATAACGTAAGTTTTAGTGTCTTCGTCACGGCAGCATACTTTACATAAGGTACCTGTAGCATATATATATAAAATAAAGGTCAACTATATGAATAGTTGGTGAGTTCACACAAGTTCTAATATAAGTACATAAAAATCTACAATTCCATGAACAAGTGTAAATGAGCAAGTAAGGCCTTTCCAGTTGAGATTGTGCACCAATGTACTCGGATAATAGCGCAAGTAAGTGTCCTTTCTGCTGGTAACAACCAACGTACTAGGATCGAGGGTCCCTATTCCACTCATAACATCGAGGTCCTGAGTGCATAGGGGGGCGTATGATCATACTTAATGAGGAAACCATGAGCACGTAATCTTTAAGCAAGTAAGCAAATAAACACACAAGTCCATGTAGCGAATTGTTGTTTGTAAATAATGAATAAACGAAATTGAAATTTGGATAGGATATATATGCTACCCCCAAAAGTAATAAAAGAGTAAAAAGGGGGTGTGAGAAACTCGCCTTTGATATTGGAGACAACTTGAAATAAATAACCGAAAGCGAGTTAACAAACGAAGCAATTGAATCTCACGAAACTATAAATAATAACGAAGATACAAAAAATCAAGGACTAGTAACCGGAATTATAAAGTTAATTAACTTATGGTAAATGGGGACTTGGGGATTTTTAATGAGTTTAACAAAAATGAATAAAGTTTATATAAATCATTTGATGTTTATTAGTTGAAGAATGATTTGTAGACAAATAATTATAACTTATTAATATAAGATTAAATGATAATATTAATAACAATTTAAGATTAAACATTTGTTTCCATGTAACATAATTAATTAATTAATTCTCATAAATAGTAGTTATGTTGAAATAAAATAAACAATAATTAATTTACTCAATTATTATTCAAAGATATGAAGTATGTTATATCTATTGTAAAATATTTTAAACAAAAGAAATTTTTATAAATAATCTTATTTAAAGAAAGTTTATAAGTTATGATGATCAACGAATCATAAGATTTAGATAAATATATATTCATGTTTGTACTTGCAAAATAACTAGGCTTGATCCAAGATTTAGAAAAATCAAAGTGTTCATCTTGGTATTCATGATCATAATGATTCTTAAAACCAAAATATAATATTTTTATGATAAAAGTAACATGATCATGAGGAACAATTATTAACAACTATGAACATTCAAGATAAAATCAAAACAAAAGCTATAAAATGCTTGAAATGGTAGCAAGTTACTTGTTAGTGCTTTTAAACTTAAGAAACGAATGAATTGAGGTGTGAAAATAATGGAGGATTTGTCCTCCTTTTATATTGAAAATATAGAGTTGTTATGTCCTAAGGGAATTATGAAAATTAATCATATTTAATATAATTAAAACACAAATTAAAAATTGTTTAATAGGGTATTCAAAAGGTTAAACTATTTTAATAAATTTTATTGAATTAAAACATTCATTAGTTTTTATTATTTAAGTAACATATGAAAAGATGATGATATTTATAAAATTAATAATAATATAATAATAAATATAAAAGTAGTAGTTGTAGTTAAATAATAATTATAGTAAGTTGCATGGGACATGTACTTAACTATTTGATCTTGATTATGAATGTTTTAAATGAGTATGTAGTACTACAAAACCGAAAATTCAAAATGGGTCGAGTTTTCGGGTTTGAAAAGTAACGAATGTTACAGGACTTACAACTTTTAGAAATTTCGTCACGAAATTAGAATAAAAATAAAAAAAACTAAAAGAGAACAACTAATAAACAGAGTTGTTGGAAATTTTAGTAATTTTATACATGCACAATTAAAATAAAATAACGTAGATCTTTGAATGACCCGAAAAAACGACACAAATAGGAAATATGACAAGGACACTTATATATAGGATGTACCAGCGGCATATCCACCATGCCCTTATCATATTGTATTTCCCCGTTCTCCAAAAATCATTCCAAGTTCCGAGTCATTTCACAGAACCGTACTTATTATATTTTCCATGCGAGGACTTTGATAATTACGTGTCGACCCGTAATTACCTCTATCGTCGGATGGTCCATATAACTTGCTTTATTGTGTAGTTTTAAGACATAAACCTTACATAAAGAAAAAAAAAATATTCTCATATAGAAATTAAAAAAAATAACGAAATAAAAAGTGTAAAAACATTACAAAACACATTAATAGACCGTTCAGGCCAAGGACAACGTTAAAACACTAAGTCAAGTAAATAGAATAATTGTCTCTAAACCAAGTGAACAATGTTGAAAACGAAATGAATGAGGTAATGAAATTAAAAAACGAAACATTTAGAATTATAACCATCGTAACGTGTAATTGAAATACTGAGATCGAGAATAATATGGTAGGTAAACGTAGCATTGAACCAATGAAATATGAACATGTAAATTTGATAACGCATTGTGTTCGAGAATAGATTAGATATACGAAACTGTTATATATCAAAATATCAAAAAGTTTAACGAATGTAAATCTCTGAATAATATTCAACGTAACTAGCGGCAACATTGAGATGAATAAACAATTACATCTTACGAACATGTAAATTTATAATAAAGTAAAATGGGTGAACGAAATTTTAATATCAAAATCACATAGGTCTATAAAAAGAAAATATCCAATAATAACCTTGAGTTTATCAAAGTAAACAATTGAATTTTTTTTTGAAAGAAAAATAACGCATTTGTCTCAGATTGATGAAATCACGAACAAACAAATGGTTCAAATAAAACATTGCGTGGAAGAGAAGTAAACGAATAATCCAAAACAATTTGTGTAATAAATAACATAACATAAACTCAGCATTTACGTGGGACACAATTCCGGTTCAAAGTAAACGAATTTATTAAGAGAGAGTCGGTCACAAATATTCAAATGTAAAAATATCATGAAAACACGGTTTCTATTAGGTAGCTAGATATGTAAGCATAAATGTTCATAGTCTCAAATTTCACTTAACGGGTATTTTTAAGAAAAAAAGGGGTCATAGACCACGAGATTTGAAATAACAACGCAACCCAATTTAGCAAAGCGAATAAGTATGATGTACGAATTTACGTTTCGTAAAAATACAAACGAATATGGATCCAAAATCAATGGACAATCAAAATAAACTACGTAAACAATATTCTAAAGAAGTGGATGTAAAAGTCACTTTGGGTAAGTTCGAAACATACGCGAAAGAGAAAAATAAAGAAAAGTAAATGTATCTTGCGACGCTTGTCTTCTCGAATATAGGTTTGTTTGTGGCATGAAGGTTGCCGTGGAAGGTAGTGCCATGATTTCATAGCTGAAACTTATTGGCGTTAACGGAGGGGAAAGAAGGGAAGGGATATATCACATCGGTTGTAAATCGTGGTGTTTTTATATCTCATGGTGAAATAAGATTATTCTATTTTAGTTAGGCAAAACGTTTTTTTAACTAGCGCTAAAACTTGAGAATTTTATGAAATCCTTAACGTAAAAAAATAAATGTTTTCTATTGGCCAGCGGCCTAGGAAAAAGATGGTCAGATAACCTGACTTGTTGAATGAAATATAGCCTAAAAAGGGCTTAAGATTTGTTTGAAATAAAAAGTTTACTTTAAATACGGTTTGAAATAATAATTACATTATTATTAGTGGTGACGGTAATACTAGTAATAAAAAAATAGCTTCAAAAGGGCTCAAAACTTGCTTGAAACAAATATTTTACTTTAAATATTATTATATAATAGTAGTGACGATGATACTAGTAATAATAATATTACTAATATCAATAATAATAAAAAAAAATTACAATAACAATAATAACAATTCTAATAATAATCATATTGATATTACCGTAATAATAATGATGATGGTGACGGTGATGGTACTAATAACAATAGTAGTAGTTATATTAATAATGATGGTAATATTAATAATAATAATAATAATAGAGATAATAAATTCTTTTTAAAGAAAATCAATTTGACTGAAGATTAAAATAACTAAGGATTTGGGATTAGGCGCGAGGCGTTAGTAAAAGAAATAAAATGTAGGGAGGCATGCAAAAGAAAATATAGACGAGTTTGATAAGTTTTGTAAAGATCTAAGTATTGTAACCGGAAAATCGTGTAAGGTCGACAAAGGATGCGGATGAGGATATTGCATGGCGGAAACAAGTTTGGCCTTCCGAAGTATAGCGGGTGTGCTAGGGTCACCAAAATGATAGCAGGCATGAAGCATGAGGTCAAACATGTGATTGAGACAAATGGTTAGGTACAGGTCTTGCAGATGGGTGAGTGGCGTTGAGTTTGGGTGGGTTTTAGCAATAAGTGGTAATTTAATCTACCACAGATTGAAGTATATCAACGTTTCAGGGAAGTAAAGTAGTGGGATTTACACATACTGTACAAAGGGTGTGTTTCAGCGCGAGGCTTTTCGGTTGTGTTTAGCTTTCGTTTCCAAGAATGGTGTTGGTTTGAATTTGAATTTACTATAGCGATGAAGGTGGATATGGTTAATCATGGGGTGATTGGGATCGCAAAGGCCATTTGCTTGATAACTCGGATTGTCATTTTGTGGGTTGAGTGCGACAACTAAGAAAACGAGAAGGCATGATACAAAACATGAAGAATTCACGTGACTTGGAACATAAGTATGAAAACGACTAATAGATAAATCAATAAAAACAAGTACAGAAAAGTAATCGCATGAAACAAATATGAAATCGAAATTGGAATCCCCATGAAACGTCATGAGTTTTCACCTTTCAATAAACGAAAACCTCATAAATTATTGAATAATCATATGGGAAAAGTATTAAACTTAACAATAAATAGTGAAATTGAATTGAAAATCGAGTGTTCATGAATCACCCTGACTTTTAAATTTTCACTTCTAAAACATAAGGGTAAATGAATATGGAAATAAGGTAATCGATTTGAAATTCAACCATTCATGTATCATCATGACCTTTCGAATTTTCAATTATAAAACGTAGTAATAAATAAATAAAATAATATAGTAATCAAATCGAAATCCAACCATTTATGTATCACCCTAACTTTAAAATTTTCAATTCTAAAACATAATAGTAAAATAACAAATGAATCGTTTTAAATTCGGTTATTACTTTGCAAACTTTTAAAAGTTTAAGCTGTAAATGAGCGTATAAATAAAGAAAACGTGTCACAAATTTTTTTTTTAAACTTAACTATTCTCGTATGAAAATGCGTAATTAAATCTAACCGAAAGCTGGGTATTCGTGTACAGACTTCCAGTTAAAACACATTGTAAACATAGAGGAGTGCAACCATATTCTTTTCACAAAGAGAACATGGACGCGTTTGAAAACTTAAAGTTGTGATTCATATGACGTTGAAAGTGGAATGCTTTGGCTTAATAGAGTTCATGCTCTTTCCTAACTCTCCAGGTAAGCAACCGGATCCAGTGTCTGATTAGGATTTATACGCAATGCTTATCCTTAGGTTTCAATAACCTTGGTGTCAAGAGTTTCGGAAAACAGGCACGTCCCCCTTACAGTTTACTACATACCCGCCATATAGAACCATCTTTAAGAAGAATAAATATCGGAACACCACAATAAAAATCAATAATTGAAAATGTTGGAAAACTCTTTTTTTTGGCATAAGCCTTGAACTTGTGTGTGCTTGTGTGATTGACGTAATTGAATCATCAGTATAATAGTATTTGCATACATGAGGCATAAACAAATTAATAATAACCAAATAGTGTGCATTGAACAATCAAATAAGGCTCACATAATTTCTAATCATGTGTAGGTTCCCAGCCGGATCTACACAGGAGTATCTCGTAACACGAGGGTGCGGAATCCCCACGTAATACGATACGAGTGTAAGATAAGCAAATCGTTAAATGAGTAGGTAAACACACGAGATAATACTTGAAAACTTGATATTCTTCTATTGCCAACACGTGATGCACAAGATCACCAAAACACTCGTTCTGCCCAAAAAACCTTTTTTTTAAAATCCGAAGTTAAGGTTTAAATAGACCTCGACAACTTCGCCTACAAGCTAGGCAAAGTTGTCATAACTTCGCTTGGTCCCAAAGTTCGCTTATACATTTTAGCGAACTTACATAATCAACAGTATTCGACACGTAACAAACAAACTAAACAATTACAAACACAGACAAAACACAAGATACTGAACTACTGACATCATGCAACCCTCGTGTCATGTAATCCCAAAACATTCATACCACCCGTCTTCAAGCATGGACACCCTGCCTTACACAGACAGAGACCACCCTCTGGTACTTCTTGGCTCACACTCAGGAAAGGTGTTGAGCGATCTCAAAGCCTTCTTAAAATACTGAATTCCATCATAACGCTTAATCACAAACAACTTCAACTGTTCGTCATACAACCAGCAGATGATACCTTTCTTGGACTCAGCGTACCCCTTGATGTTGTAACTCTTCTTAAACATTGTTGGAACTGCAGGCTTCTTTTTCTTGAGGAACCACTGAGCACAGCCTTCTTTCCATCTCGGCTGTTCTTCCCACTCGAACTCATCTGACACATTTGCATCTTAGCTCACGTTCACCTTGTCAACATCTGGAATATCATGTTCTACACCATCATCCACAATCTCCCCTTCTTCTAACTCACTATCAATCTCAATTTGTTCCCCTATCTTTTCAATCTCATCAATTGTTAACACATCATCTCCTAACTCATCATCATTACCAAAACGCTTCCTCATCATCTACAACTACCACATTCTCACCACCCGTACCGCCTGACTGACCAGCAGACTCCCCCTGAGATGTGGAAGTCCCAAGAGTTTGTTCAGTTCTTGGCAACTCACCACCTGCACCTTCCGATGCATTGGGATCATCGTCTCTGTCTTGCCTCTTCTTAGTTCTCAACTCATCACCTTTGCAGCTCGTCTCCCCCTGAGATGCTAAGAACTGTTGTAGAGCATCAAATAGTTTACCGTGTTCAACAAGGAGGGACGATTGTAACTGATTCTCTGCCACAAGTCTCTGGATAGATTGAGTTTGGATGAGATTGATTCTTGATTGTTCAGCAACTACCCGTTCAAGAGCCGCTATCCTCTCAGAATCAGACAAAGTAGCATCAAAATCAAAACGCATTTGAGAAATATCCTATGCATACGGTGGAGGAATTCCCAAACTAGCTGGTATATCCGATGTAGACTGAATAGTGACCGTGGGTGGTATCGAAACAGACATCCCCGCAGTAGCAACCACCGTTGACTCAATAAACCGTGCAACAACCTCCGATGGAGTAAGAGACGAAGGTGGTAAAGAGACAATCTCTGGAGCGGTAAACTGAAACGTGGTTGGAGGAGTACCAAAAGATGACGACGTGGTCACCAAGGGAACACTTGAGGTAATCGGTACTGTTACAGTCATAGAAGTTGGAACCATAGTCATACCGGATAACTAGGGTGGAGAAAAACGAACAACCCTCGAACTTTCACCAACTCTTGAACTTTCACCAGCCCGTTCCTTCTTTGACCTTCGTACCAAACGATACAAATCCTCCTCATAATCGGATTCGCTGTCATCCGAATCTTTGTTTCTCTTGCCATGTATTATTTCTTGTCTGGCAAGAATCTGTTGTGCTTCTACGATATCGTTAGTGGAGGAGTCAGAATCGGTTCTCTCTGAATCCGCCACCGATGTAGCGACCATGGACACATTTACCCCAGAGACCTCAGCTACAAAGGCTTGAATTTCAGCAGCTGGATCAACCCGGTCCATGTCAAAGAAACCTTGCCCTCCAAAGGCAACTTCAAGATCAACCTGTTGCTTCGGATCGACAACAGGATCAGCAGGCGGTGCTTGCTGTACCACAGGTGGTGGTTGAGGAACATCAGCCTGTTGCGGTGCCAGATCAAGAAATTCATCTCCTGGAGGAGCAACATAAGCAGGATTCACCAAATAACCAAACAATGCAGTGTGCCGCGGACGAAGTTCTGGTTTGCTACGAGCACTTGATGACCTGCATTGCGCAAAAATCCTCTTACTCACACTCTCAACATAAAGGATAGGACGTCGTTGAGGCAGCATAGGAGCTACGAGATTCAGAATCATCTGTAGGAATCTCGGATACATCAAAAATCTTTCCCTAACGACCGCGCGTCTCTGACGATCAATCTCATAAAACACCATCTGACTAAAGCTGTAGGTCTTGTTGTAAGTCAGGGCAGTCATTGCAGATTGCATCGTTGCCCCCATACCGTCTGTACCAGCTTTACGACCAGACATGCACACTATCATCACGTGCATCAGAAACCGCCACTGATCTAATAAAAATCCCTTTCTCCGTTGAGGGTCACCTAACGGACCCGAATAACCCATACGCAGAAACGCACCATCTCTGAATGTAGCCGGAAAGTCTGTTGGATCATTTGTAGTTTCAACCCCGAACTGTAAAGCAACCCTTATTTGATCTGCCGAGAACTGTACCACCTGATTGTTCACTGTAGCGCGCATAACCGGAGGATCAACTCTACAGTCATATTCAACCGTTCGCCAAAAGTCTTCGATATTTGGTATCGAAATGGGGAGAGTAGTCGTGATGGCGTGAAAAATACGTGAGCGAACGTGGAATGAAATGATCTTACGAAAGTCGTCTATACCACTAGCATCCGGATCCAAAGTGATATACATGTTGTGACCCGGAAAGAACTGTCGGTTGTTGTCACCACCTTCATCATTTACCAGCACCACCAGCACCTGCCACAGCAGCCATATCTGCACAACAAACGGTCTAAGTTAGAACATTGACATAGAAGATCATAACTTCGCCAACTACCATGAGCGAAGTTATGATATCTTTTATGTTTAACTTCGCAAAAGCCCAACTTCGCCTGAGTAAACAGATCAGTATACATAACCAACTTCGCCAGAGAGTATATATCAACAAACCAGAAAACTTAGGTATTAAGTTTATGTGCAGGCGAAGTTAGTCAAATGGCGAAGTTATGAACAACTTCGCCTAAACCCTAACATCGCCTCTTAATCGGCGCATCATGATGATCATCGAATGTTGCGAATTACGGGTCACAATGATCCTACAAACCTTTATCACTGACAGAGATCAAACAATAGGAGGTTCGATTCGGGGTATAAGTTCGCCGAGGGTTAGAAGGTTTGAAAATAATTTGATTTGTTTGACCAACAACCCTTTATATAGATGGAAGAAAACCCAAGAGGCGAAGTTGTGATAACTTCGCCCCAAACCTAACTTCGCCAAGTCAAAGGCTGGTCAACTTTGCCTGTGTTGCTTATAAATGAACTTCGCCATTAGGTAACATCGCTGGTTTATAAAAATTTGAGAATTACAAACAAAACGTCGCCCATATTAAGACCGAACCTTTACACAAGGAGCAATTTGCTGTTTAAAATTTCCGATAAAAATTTATACTTGACGATCAAGGAACCAAGTAACCAAGTTATTTAAATGTAAACCATAAAGCGAAATACAAAACAAAAATTTGAGTAAAATAGAATAGACGGGATCAAATTTCAGTCTTGACGAGCCTGCTTGTTTTAGAAAAGATCCGAACAGGAATCATACTGATTAAGCGGCTGTCACTCAGATCCGTGTTCAGCGGTATTATGACATAAAGAAACGGGTTGTAGGCAGGTATAAAACTTAGTATGGTTTTCATCGCTTCGGTGATACGGATTAGGTTCAATTAAGCTCAAAATTTAGATGGACATCACATGAGAGATTGTAATGCCTCCTATCTATTCTCAAAGCGTATTTGGCTTTCCCCAAGTCACCCCGAGTTGACGTCGACCCGTAGTGTCTGATTAAACAATGTGCACACATCTATCTTTAGAGTCTTCTTCCCGTTCTTTCTTACGCTTGAAATATTCTTTCTTGCCTCTTTCTTGATATTTGAAACAACATAAGCTTCAGAAGGCTTAACAATATACACGTTTTTTTTATACAATTAAGAACATTAGTACAACTCCAAATTGTAGACAACTGCAAGTCCCGAATCTGGATCACTGCAGGTACTTAACACTATCTTCGCGGGAATCAGAACACTCACGGGCTCGTGTATGACTGGGTAATCACTTTTATGCCTATCATTTGGAAAGATGTATATGGAGACATGCACAACTCAAAATGGTTTTCCACATTAAATCGAGGATATTTAGTTTGTATCACTTCTACTTTTACGCACCATATAAAGCTACCATAACATACAATGACTGTTCTAGAATCTTTTAAGCCTAATAACTTCACCAGTTGAGCACACAAAATCAGTTGTTCTATCACTTTCCAAGGTTGGATCAATTTTCATTTTAACACCGTATTGAAACTTCTTACGAAGTTATAGACTTGAAAAATTATATCATCTCCCAAAAAAAATTTAAAATCCTATCGCCCCGATCAAGTCAAAGTCTTCAGGTAAACGGCTATCCTGAAGATCCAATGGATCAGCTGGGCCGACCACATACGAGTATGTGTCCATCTAACTAAGTATGAACGACTATTTTTCAGCGAAAGAATAAAAACTCATCATAAGCCACCCCGGTCACTTTCAGTCACCTGGTTAATGGCAATCCTCATAATCTACAAGTAGAAGTAAGGACCAAACATATCCGAGGATATGTCCTTCAAACTTAAGCAACCGACATAATTTTAAGCGATAGTGATGGTTTTATTTTTATTTTTTTTTTATAGAAAACAAGGTTACTAGGGATTGATCATCCCATTAAGCTCAACAAGATTTTGAAAACGGGATCGGTCGAACGCTTTAGTAAGAAGATCGGAAAAATTATCCAAAGAATCAACCTTTTCAAGCACAATTAATTTTTTCTCAGCACAATCCAGTATAAAATGATGACGAATGTCAATATGTTTAGTTTTGTTGTGCTTAACTGGATTGTTAGTTACTGAGATTGCAGCAGTGTTATCAATGCAAATAGGAGTTTGAGTGAAATTCAGACCATAATCGCGCAATTGTTGTTGTATCCATAAAACCTGGGAGCAGCAGTTTGATGCTGCCATGTACTCTGCTTCGCAGGTTGAAACGGCTACTGAGGTCTGCTTCTTGCACTGCCACGACACCAATCTTCCTCCGAGAAACTGACATCCACCGGTTGTTGACTTCCTGTTCTGATTGCAACCTCCATAGTCAGAATCTGTGTAAGCTACCAAACCCAGTTCTCCCCCTTTCATGTACCACAATCCCAACTTAGGCTTGCCTTTGAGATACCACAATATTCTATTCACTCCCTTCATTTGAGATTCCATCGGGTTTGCCTGAAAACGAGCACAAAGACAAACTGCAAACATAATGTCAGGTCTAGATGCGGTTAGATACATTAAGGAACCTATGATTGCTCGATATTGAGTGGGATCCACATCTTCATCACTGTCGGAATCAGCACCCAGTTTGTGGTTGACGCAGATTGGAGTGTCAAATGGGGTACTATCATCCATCTTGAAGCGTTTGAGCACATCATGGACATATTTCGTTTGATGAATAAACATGCCATCTTTCTTCTGATCTACCTGCAATCCCAAAAAGAAAGTTAATTCGCCCATGGCGCTCATCTCAAACCTCTGCTTCCTGACCGCTTCAAATTCCTGACACATAGTGACTTTTGATGCAGCAAAAATGATGTCGTCCACATAAACCTGAACGAGAAGAAACTCTCCCCCTCTTCTCCTAACAAACAGCGTACTATCTATTTTTCCTCTTTCAAACCCATTTTCTAGCAAGTAGTCTGACAATGTTGCGTACCAGGCACGAGGAGCCTGATGTAACCCATATAAAGCTTTACTCAGTTTGTACACATGATCAGGAAATTCTGGGTCAGGGAAACCCGGAGGTTGTTCAACATACACCACCTCATCGACTTTACCATTAAGAAAGGCACTTTTCACATCTAACTGGAACACTTTCATCTCTTTGTGTGCAGCAAATGCCAGAAATAATCGAATTGCCTCCAATCTTGCCATTGGAGCAAACACTTCGTTGTAATCGATTCCTTCTTGCTGATTAAACCCTTTTACTGCCAATCTTGCCTTATTCCGTATGATTACCTCTTCTCGTCTCTCTTACATTTAAATACCCATTTTGTACCGATAGCGTTCACTTCTTGCAGTTTTTTAACTAACTGCCACACTTCCATCTTCTCAAACTGTGCCAGTTCTTCCTGCATGGCTTCAACCCACGAGCTATCCTTCAGTGCCATTTGATAATTCTTTGGTTCAATCTGGCTGATGAAGCAGGTGTACAAGCATTCATTTACAATACCCGTATCTTTAAAGCTTGCATAAACACATGTATGTTTATCCAAACTTCTTCTAGTACGTACACCATCAGAGGGATTACCGATCACATTTTCCAAAGGATGATTCTTGTGAATTTTGGTGGACTGGACCGGACTGACTTCCTGATTATTCTCAAGATTTGTGGCAAGTTCATCAGTGTGAGACTGAGGTTGAGTGTGAAATGGATTATAGAATTCATCTTCCTTCGAGACAGCAGGAGTTTCGACTGCATTTGACGAAGTTGGTTGATTTTCATCATATTGTGGACGTTGCATAATGGTCTCCTCCTCGTCATACAGTATTTGTGAGGCCATTTTCTCATCGGCGTCAGCAAAATCCAAGTACGGCACATTAAAAGATTTGAATAGTTTATCATAGTCGAAAGCCTCTGCCGGTCCCATGTTAGGCCTTGGTGATTTGTAACTAGTAATGTCAGTGTTACATATCACCTCAACCTTGCAGTTCGATAGATTAAAGACCGATTCTTGCATGATCAAGTGATGTATACGGGTTATACAAGGGATCTTGGTCCAAGAAAGGAGTTAAACGAACCAAAAACGAATTTTTACGGTTTAAGTATTAGTTTTGAAACAATAACCGAAACTATAGTGTAAGAGGCTTGATGGTGAGTGTAACTTGCTTGGTATTGTGGTATGTTGGTTGTAGGTTCTGTATTTAGTGGTAGATAAGGCGGAAAGACGAGTTTGTAGCTTGTAGTGGCGGAAAACAAAAGGTATATTCGGTTTATGTTCGGTTATGAGTGTTTTGGACAGATTATGGTACCTTTAGAGTTAGGCTACGAAATTTCACAGAGATGATCTACACATGAAAATATGAGATCTGTGAAAAATTGGTAATTTTTGGACAAAGGATGAATATTTGGTGAATTTAATGCTCGGTTTTGACGAAAAATGGTGAAAAATATTTAAATATCATCATAAATTCTGGAAAATTCCAGATAAGATTTTTATACCATGTAAAAGTCACACACAAAATTTTAGGTCAGTTGGAGAAGTCTAAGTAGGCTTTTTGGTTAAACGAGTTCTAGGGTTTTATAGCTCGGTTTTAGTGAAAATGGCATGTAAAAAGAGATTTTGGGTCTGGAAAAATTACAGGGGACTATGTGGATGGTAGGGGTCATCCAGGAAAAATTTGGGATTTTTCTAAGGTCTTTTGGTATTTACGACATATTTAGTGTTTAAATGGTGTTTAAAAATAGATAAATAAATTTTAAATATAAAAATTAATTCTGGAAATATTTTTATAAAATTCCCCACTGTCAAAAAGTGATTTGTGAAAAATTTCAAGATCCGAGATTAAACGGATAATTATTTGTGCTAAAAAGAAAATAAAAACAAACTTTTAAAGCTTAAAACGCGTAAACTGGTAAAGTTCGACTAAACGAGCTGACTGGTGTATAAAAACCCTAAAAATGAACTATTTTCATATAACTGAGTTAAACATGTAAAAATAAATCATTCGAAAATAATTCGGATGATTGGGTTATTTTATCCGATTTAACAGTTTCCGGTACACTAAAGACGGAAACGGGTCCCGCGGCCAAACGGGGCGTCTAAACCAAGCTCTAATTTCACAACTTTAATTAAATTATCAGTCAACAACTATTTTCGGGTCGTGTGTGACCAAACTCATTTTAGAAACGTAAAAACGGATAACCGTGCTAGGCACGCAAAACGGGGAAAATGAACTAGTAGTAATTTTAACTATTGAACTCTAAACGATATCACAATCTGAGTCCGAAGAAGTGTTTCTGGGTTAACATTGCCCCCGGAACGGGTACAGTACTGGGTTAACAGTGTCCCCAGATGTACCGGTTAACACGGTTAAAGTTATATTAATAGTGATTGTATAGTAACGAATTTATGGATCGTATTACAAATCCGGATTAGTAGCTGCGTACTGTGTTACCTACTTGCTTACGAAAGGTGAGTTACACGAGCCCCTTTTTCTGAATTGTTTTTATATATTTTCCCGGGGCGGAAAGCATGTTACTATAGAAATGTTTAAGTACATACTGAACGCATGGATTTGCGTGTATTTATATATTTTATTGTACGGGAATCGTACGGAAATGTACTAGGATGGTAATTGTCTGAGTTGCTAACATTATAAGGCCCCGTAACACGAGTGATTAGCTAAAAGCCGGTAGAGTGTGAATAGTACTATTGGTCTGACAAACCCAACTGGTCCGGCATGGATTTGCTAATGTTTCCCAGCCAGTTGCACATGTCTATTTTGTTGTTATTTATTTTGCTATGTAATGTTAGGCATAGCGGTTTAGGGTAGGTTCGTGGGCGGAGTATGCCACGGGGTTGTATGTGGATAGTCAGAGGTTTCACTTGTGGGCTCAGCATAATTACATCGCTAATATATGATCATTATAATGATTTGTCATTGTTTATTTAAATTAGTGAAACTCACCAAATACTCGTAGTTGACCCGTTTTCTTTCCATGCTTTCTAGGTACCCACAAACTGGAATAATTGCTACATGCTTGACGATGCGTGCTATTTGTGGAAGCTTAATGATCTTTTTTTTGTATTAAATTTGTTAATGTACTGTTGGTAAAACTTATGTGCTATCGCCTAGACGGTAACTAAACTCGGAACAATGTAATATGGTGTAAATTAATGTAGTGGTGTTTTCTTTATAAGCAATGCTGTTGATATCAGACGTGTCTGTTGCATCCCGTTTACATTTCCGTTGCGGTTACGGGGTGTTACAAAAATAGACCCAAGAGTATCGAGAGTAATCATCGGTTACCACTAGACAATATGAAGTTCCTCCTAGACTCTTTACATTCACAGGACCAAAGAGATCCATGTGAAGTAGGTCCAAGGTGCTGACAGTTGAGTTAACTTTCTTGGAATGATGAGGCTTCTTTTGCTGTTTTCCTTTCTTGCACGATTCACATTGGTCTTCAAAATTGAAGTTCTTTGACTGTCAACAACCCACATATTGTTTACAGCCTTCTTTGACTGTTCCTGCACAATTAAAGAAATAGATTAAAATCTGGGGACCCAAGACCTTCTGGTCTTGGGTTGAGTAAACCTGTTATCAGGTATCCAGTACCTTGATTGCCCAAAGTCAGTTTGAGGATAGTTTCTATAAGTTCTGAACGGAAACCTTTTAGAGGACTGGCTATGAGGCCATCCAACTCTTCATGAATTAACTGAATTATAATTGTTGGCTTGGTAGTTTACTGGGAAAAAACGAGACTGATTTCTTTGAAATCTTGGATTAGTCCAATGACTGAAAGTCGGTGTGTTCACATTCTTACCAGCATCGTAATTAGTATTCATTTTATTCTCAGTTTTCGGAGGCCTCATACCTATAAATTTTCTCTATTTTAGAGGACAATCAGCAACAAGGTGTCCTACTTTATTGCATCTGAAACAACTTCTGTTTTGAACTTTCGTCTCAACAGTTGTTGCAGATGTCGAGGTTGCGTTACTACCCGTTTGTCTAACATATGGTGGGACGAACGGATTTAGGGAAGATTTCTTTTCATCAGGCTTATATTCCTCCCCACGTTTTAGTAACACAACCTCTTCTTTTATCTCACCCAATTCAGATGACTTGTCCGAATTTGATGAGACAGAGCTAGGGACAGAAATCGCAACATTAGAACTTGACTTACTCGTTTTGCTCTTATTAACTTCAGTTTCTTTAGTAGAAACTTTGATTGGAACTGTCTGACTAATCTCAACATTCGCAGATTGCTGATCACTAGGATCATACGTATAGTTATTGTTATACGGTGGTGGAACTTCAGAAAATCCAATTCCCCCTTTGTTAACCGGGGAACGTTGAACACTTATGATGTGATCTTGCATTGATGAAGAATTTCTAAATTGTTCAATTTTTCTATTTAGTTCCACCACTTTTACCTGGTAATCAGCTATCTGTTTATCTTTTTCAGCAATTAGCTTGGTCTTTTCTTCTAACACTTCATAACTAAGATCATTACTTGTATTTTTTCAGCTAGACTGGCTTTAAGACTTCTGATATCCTTTTCACTAGCTTTTATTTTTACCGAGTAACTATTTTCTTTAGTTTTAGAGTAGTGATGTTCTTCTTTCAGGTTTTTAAATTGAGTATCCAAACTAACAAACTGATCAGTTAATGTTTTTAATTGTTCAGACAGATTTTCACATTGTTCACAATGAAGTTCAGAACTTACCTCAGAGAGCTGATCGTTCACTTCTGCCATGTATGCCTGATCTTCTCCCGTCTCTCTCTCACTTCCTCCAGTTTCGATGTTTACCAAATTAGCCTATTCGAACACTTCCTTAACTTGTATATTCCAGTTGTATCCACCATTCTGTCGAGATACCATAGCCCTGTTTTCACTACCACCTCCATTCTGTTGTGCAGGCCTGTTCTGACTTCGTTCGACTCTCTCATTTGTACATTCCTTAGCAAAGTGTCCATTTTGTTGACAGTTGTAACATCGAACCTTTGATTTATCAAACCCTGGTCTTTCTCCAACGAACTTTCTACCAGTTTTCTTCATGAATCTCTTTACCCTTCTTACTATCATAGCCATCTGCCACTGTAGATCCATCCCTTCCAAATCATCAGCATCGATCTGATCATAGTCTTCATCCAAAGTTGCAGGGTCTACTATTTTACCTTTGATATAGTTCTCATAAGATGCAATGAAAGATGCATAGAGGGCAAACTGTTGTTCAGCAGATTTCACACTCATAGGCATCTGTGAGTAGTTATTGTTTGGAGCATTGGATGAGAAATTTCCAGTTGTAGTTTGAGGCTTTAAGGAATTACTCCCTCCTGCTACTAAACATACGTCACCATCCATATTGAGAATCACATGACCATCTGGAGTGGAGTTTGATTCCCCCTTAGAGTAGTAGGCAGTAGATTCTAATTTTGAACTTGAGCTCGGAGTGACTTTAGCACCATACATTCCCGGATCCTGAACCTGATCAGTTGGTGTCTCCTTTTGAACCATGTTAAGTTCAAAATTTCGTAACTTATTGACCACTGTTTCCAAATCAATCTTGTCAAAATCTTTATCTTCTCTCATCAGTACAGTGTACATTTCCCATTTCGGTGGAAGAGCATCAAGAAGTTTCTCTACTACCTCTTCTTCCTTGTATTCAATGAAGTAATTATTTAGTTCGGTCATCAAATGATAATATCGTGTGATGATATCATCAAGTGATTCATTTTTCAAATACTTGAATACAGAGAATTGTGTTTTTAGCAGCTTTGTCTTGGAAGTCCGTATCCCCACATTACCTTCATATCTATTTTCTAGTGCTTCCCATAGCTCTCTAGTAGTTTTGTATTTCTTGAAGGTATGAAGAATCTCTTGTGGAAGAGCCATTGTTATAGCTGCATGAGCTTTACTCTCTGCCTCATACATTTTCTTTTCGTCCTCTTCCATCTTACTGTACTTCTTTATCTGTTCACGACCTTCAAACATGGATGTTGGTGGAATGTACCCGTCTTGAATGCAAACCCACATCTTAGCATCTTGATACTTCACATACTGTTCAAACCGATCTTTCCATGCAACGAAATATGTACCCTTAAGCAGTTTTGGAGCTTTAGTTGATGAACCGGCTTCAACCTCCATCTTTACCAGTTCTGTGATGTTTATTGAAGTCATAGTTGAAAGAAACAAGACTCAATTTTTTTTTGTTTGAAATAACCTTCTGTGAACAGTGAGCAAAAAGCGAAGTTGATATAACTTCGCTTGAAACTTAAGTTCGCTGAACAACTTCGCTAGCCTGACAACTTCGCCTGCTTCTTAATTTCGCCAATCACTTAACTTCGCAGCTAATCAACTTCGCCAAACCTATATAACTTCGCTTGAAACTTAAGTTCGCTGAACAACTTCGCTAGCCTGACAACTTCGCCTGCTTCTTAACTTCGCCAATCACTTAACTTCGCAGCTAATCAACTTCGCCAAACCTATATCTTCGTTTAAACCCTATGTTTTGTGGCGGCAACTTCGCTTGACGAACAATGAGGTTTTGCAGGATTTGTTAGGTTGATTGCGATGGACGCGAGGGTGTTTCGAGGGAGTATTTGATGGGGGAAGATGGGCAAAAGACAAAAACAAGTTATTTCAACCTAAACTCGTTCCGGAATGGTCAAACGGAACGATCTTAACACCCGTGTGATAATCACGAGCAAATGCTCTGATACCAATTGTAGGTTCCGAGCGGATCTACACAGGAGTATCTCGTAACACGAAGGTGCGGAATCCCCACGTAATACGATACGATTGTAAGATAAGCAATACGTTACATGAGTAGGTAAACACACGAAATAATACATGAAAACTTGATATACTTCTATTGCCAACACGTGATGCACAAGATCACCAAAACACTCGTTCTGGCAAAAAAACTGTTTTTTTTAAATCCGAAGTTGAGGTTTAAATAGACCTCGACAACTTCGCCAACAAGCTAGGCGAAGTTGTCATAACTACGCTTGGTCCCCAAGTTCGCTTATACATTTTAGCAAACTTACATAATCAACAGTATTCGACATGTAACAAACAAACTAAACAATTACAGACACAGACAAAACACAAGATACTGAACTACTGACATCATGCACCAACATCATGAAACCTAAAAAATTAAGCAAATAAACTATACCCTACTAGAGAACTACGTCTAATGTCCTATCTTATAGTCATGGCTCTGATACCAATCTGTAACACCCCGGCTAAAGCGGAAACGCCTGAGTGTAACGTACAGATTGCTCAAAACACATGTAACACTATTAAGTGACAATATTATCATTAATTAATTTAAGCATCAAGTACACAAGTTTACAACAAGAAATACAAGGGTAATACAAGAACAATTAACACTTGTCTGTTTATTAATATAACGTAAGTTGTAGTGTCTTCGTCACGGCAGCATACTTTACATAAGGTACCTGTAGCATACATATATAAAATAAAGGTCAACTATATGAATAGTTGGTGAGTTCACACAAGTTCTGATATAAGTACATAAAAATCTACAATTCCATGAACAAGTGTAAATGAGCAAGTAAGGCCTTTCTAGTTGGGATTGTACACCAATGTACTCGGATAATAGCGCAAGTAAGTGTCCTTTCCATTGGTAACAACCAACGTACTAGGATCGGGGGTCCCTATTCCACTCATAACATCGAGGTCCTGAGTGCATAGGGGGGCGTATGATCATACTTAATGAGGAAACCATGAGCACGTAATCTTTGAGCAAGTAAGCAAATAAACACACAAGTCCATGTAGCGAATTGTAGTTTGTAAATAATGAATAAATGAAATTGAAATTTGGATAGGATATATATGCTACTCCCAAAAGTAATAAAAGAGTAAAAAGGGAGTGTGAGAAACTCACCTTTGATATTGGAGACAACTTGAAATAAATAACCGAAAGCGAGTTAACAAACGAAGCAATTGAATCTCACGAAACTATAAATAATAACGAAGATACAAAAAATCAAGGACTAGTAACCGGAATTATAAAGTTAATTAACTTATGGTAAATGGGGACTTGGGGATTTTTAATGAGTTTAACAAAAATGAATAAAGTTTATATAAATCATTTGATGTTTATTAGTTGAAGAATGATTTGTAGACAAATAATTATAACTTATTAACATAAGATTAAATGATAATATTAATAACAATTTATGATTAAACATTTGTTTCCAAGTAACATCATTAATTAATTAATTCTCATAAATAGTAGTTATGTTGAAATAAAATAAACAATAATTAATTTACTCAATTATTATTCAAAGATATGAAGTATGTTATATCTGTTGTAAAATATTTTAAACAAAAGAAATTTTTATAAATAATCTTATTTAAAGAAAGTTTATAAGTTATGATGATCAACGAATCATAAGATTTAGATAAATATATATTCATGTTTGTACTTGCAAAATAACTAGGCTTGATCCAAGATTTAGAAAAATCAAAGTGTTCATCTTGGATATTCATGATCATAATGATTCTTAAAACCAAAATATAATATTTTTATGATAAAAGTAACATGATCATGAGGAACAATTATTAACAACTATGAACATTCAAGATAAAATCAAAACAAAAGCTATAAAATGCTTGAAATGGTAGCAAGTTACTTGTTAGTGCTTTTAAACTTAAGAAACGAATGAATTGAGGTGTGAAAATAATGGAGGATTTGTCCTCCTTTTATATTGAAAATATAGAGTTGTTATGTCCTAAGGGAATTATGAAAATTAATCATATTTAATATAATTAAAACACAAATTAAAAATTGTTTAATAGGGTATTCAAAAGGTTAAACTATTTTAATAAATTTTATTGAATTAAAACATTCATTAGTTTTTATTAGTTAAGTAACATATGAAAGATGATGATAGTTATAAAATTAATAATAATATAATAATAAAAATAAAAGTAGTAGTTGTAGTTAAATAATAATTATAGTAAGTTGCATGAGACATGTACTTAACTATTTGATCTTGATTATGAATGTTTTAAATGAGTATGTAATACTACAATGGTGGTGAAATGTATAATTGCATAGAAATGATCACATAAAATACATTAATGAAAAGTGAGATTAATTCATAATATTATAAAAATATATAAATTTAAATAGAAACAAAACCGAAAATTCAAAATGGGTCGAGTTTTTGGGTTTGAAAAGTAACGAATGTTACAGGACTTACAACTTTTAGAAATTTCGTCGCGAAATTAGAATAAAAATAAAAAAAAAACTAAAAGAGAACAACTAATAAACGGAGTTGTTGGAAATTTTAGCAATTTTATACATGCACAATTAAAATAAAATAACGTAGATCTTTGAATGACCCGAAAGAACGACACAAATACGAAATATGACAAGGACACTTATATATAGGATGTACCAGCGGCGTATCCACCATGCCCTTATCATATTGTATTTTCCCCGTTCTCCAAAAATCATTCCAAGTTCCGAGATATTTCACAGATTCGTACTTATTATATTTTCCATGTGAGGACTTTGATAATTACGTGTCGACTCGTAATTACCTCTATCGTCGGATGGTCCATATAACTTGCTTTATTGTGTAGTTTTAAGACATAGACCTTACATAAAGAAAAAAAAATATTCTCATATAAAAATTAAAAAAAATAATGAATTAAAAAGTGTAAAAACATTACAAAACACATTAATAGACCGTTCAGGCCAAGGACAACGCTAGAACACTAAGTCAAGTAAATAGAATAATTGTGTCTAAACCAAGTGAACAATGTTGAAAACGAAATGAATGAGGTAATGAAATTAAAGAACGAAACATTTAGAATTATAACCATCGTAACATGTAATTGAAATACTGAGATCAAGAATAATATGGTAGGTAAACGTAGCATTGAACCAACGAAATATGAACATGTAAATTTGGTAACGCATTGGGTTCGAGAATAGATTAGATAAACAAAACTGTTATATATCAAAATATCAAAAAGTTTAACGAATGTAAATCTCTGAATAATATTCAACGTAACTAGCGGCAACATTGAGATGAATAAACAATTACATCTTACGAACATATAAATTTATAATAAACTAAAATGGGTGAACGAAATTTTAATATCAAAATCACATAGGTCTATAAAAATAAAATTTCCAATAATAACCTTGAGTTTATCAAAGTAAACAATTGAATTTTTTTTGAAAGTAAAATAACGCATTTGTCTCAGATTGATGAAATCACGAACTAACAAATGGTTCAAATAAAACATTGTGTGGAAGAGAAGTAAACGAATAATCCAAAACAATTTGTGTAATAAATAACATAACATAAACTCAGCATTTACGTGGGACACAATTCCGGTTCAAAGTAAACGAATTTATTAAGAGAGAGTCGGTCACAAATATTCAAATGTAAAAATATCATGAAAACACGGTTTCTATTAGGTAGCTAGCTATGTACACATAAATGTTCATAGTCTCAATTTTCACTTAACAAGTATTTTTAAGAAAAAAATGGGTCATACACCACGAGATTTGAAATAACAACTCAACCCAATTTTGCAAAGCGAATAAGTATGATGTACGAATTTACGTTTCGTAAAAATACAAACGAATATGGATCCAAAATCAATGGACAATCAAAATAAACTACGTAAACAATATTCTAAAGAAGTGGATGTAAAAGTCACTTTGGGTAAGTTCGAAACATACGCGAAAGAGAAAAATAAAGAAAAGTAAATGTAGCTTGCGACGCTTGTCTTCTCGAATATAGGTTTGTTTGTGGCATGAAGGTTGCCGTGGAAGGTAGTGCCATGATTTCATAGCCGAAACTTATTGGCGTTAACGAAGGGGAAAGAAGGGAAGGGATATATCACATCGGTTGTAAATCGTGGTGTTTTTATATCTCATGGTGAAATAAGATTATTCTATTTTAGTTAGGCAAAACGTTTTTTTAACTAGCGCTAAAACTTGAGAATTTTATGAAATCCTTAACGTAAAAAAATAAATGTTTTCTATTGGCCAGCGGCCTAGGAAAAAGATTGTCAGATAACCTGACTTGTTGAATGAAATATAGCCTAAAAAGGGCTTAAGATTTGTTTGAAATAAAAAGTTTACTTTAAATACGGTTTGAAATAATAATTACATTATTATTAGTGGTGACGGTAATACTAGTAATAAAAAATAGCTTCAAAAGGGCTCAAAACTTGTTTGAAACAAATATTTTACTTTAAATATTATTATATAATAGTAGTGACGATGATACTAGTAATTATAATATTACAAATATCAATAATAATTAAAAAAATATTAACAATAACAATAATAACAATTCTAATAATAATCATATTGATAATTACCGTAATAATAATGATAATGATGACGGTGATGGTACTAATAACAATAGTAGTAGTAATGTTAATAATGATGGTAATATTAATAACTTTAATAATAATAATAGAGGTAATAAATTCTTTTTAAAGAAAATCAATTTGACTGAAGATTAAAATAATTAAGGATTTGGGATTAGGCGCGAGGCGTTAGTAAAAGAAATAAAATGTAGGGAGGCATGCAAAAGAAAATATAGACGAGTTTGATAAGTTTTGTAAAGATCTAAGTATTGTAACCGGAAAATCGTGTAAGGTCGACAAAGGATGTGGATGAGGATATTGCATGGCGGAAACAAGTTCGGCCTTCCGAAGTATAGCGGGTGTGCTAGGGTCACCAAAATGATAGCAGGCTTGAAGCATGAGGTCAAACATGTGATTGAGACAAATGGTTAGGTACAGGTCTTGCAGATGGGTGAGTGGCGTTAAGTTTGGGTGGGTTTTAGCAATAAGTGGTAATTGAATCTACCACAGATTGAAGTATATCAACGTTTCAGGGAAGTAAAGTGGTGGGATTTTCACATACTGTACAAAGGGTGTGTTTCAGCGCGAGGCTTTTCGGTTGTGTTTAGCTTTCGTTTCCAAGAATGGTGTTGGTTTGAATTTGAATTTACTATAGCGATGAAGGTGGGTATGGTTAATCATGGGGTGATTGGGATCACAAAGGCCATTTGCTTGATAACTCGGATTGTCATTTTGTGGGTTGAGTACGACAAATAGGAAAACGAGAAGGCAAGATACGAAACATGAAGAATTCACGTGACTTGGAACATAAGTATGAAAACGACTAATAGATAAATCAATAAAAACAAGTACAGAAAAGTAATCGCATGAAACAAATATGAAATCGAAATTGGAATCCCCATGAAACGTCATGAGTTTTCACCTTTCAATAATCGAAAACCTCATAAAATATTGAATAATCATACGGGAAAAGTATTAAACTTAACAATAAATAGTGAAATTGAATTGAAAATCGAGTGTTCATGAACCACCCTGACTTTTTAAATTTTCACTTCTAAAACATAAGGGTAAATGAATATGGAAATAAGGTAATCGATTTGAAATTCAACCATTCATGTATCATCATGACCTTTCGAATTTTCAATTCTAAAACGTAGTAATAAATAAATAAAATAATATAGTAATCAAATCGAAATCCAACCTTTTATGTATCACCATAACTTTAAAATTTTCAATTCTAAAACATAATAGTAAAATAACAAAGGAATCGTTTTAAATTCGGTTATTACTTCTTTTAAAAGTTTAAGCTGTAAATGAGCGTATAAATAAAGAAAACGTGTCACAATTTTTTTTTTAAACATAACTATTCTCGTATGAAATTGCGTAATTAAATCTAACCGAAAGCTGGGTATTCGTGTACATACTTCCAGTTAAAACACATTGTAAAACATAGAGGAGTGCAACCATATTCTTTTCACAAAGAGAACATGGCCGCGTTTGAAAACTTAAAGTTGTGATTCATATGGCGTTGAAAGTGGAATGCTTTGGCTTAATAGAGTTCATGCTCTTTCCTAACTCTCCAGGTAAGCAACCGGGTCCCGTGTCTGATTGGGATTTATATGCATTGCTTATCCTTAGGTTTCAATAACCTTGGTTTCAAGAGTTTCGGAAAACAGGCACGTCCCCCTTACAGTTTACTACATACCCGCCATATAGAACCATCTATAAGAAGAATAAATATCGGAACACCACAATAAAAATCAATAATTGAAAATGTTGGAAAACTCTTTTTTTTGGCATAAGTCTTGGACTTGTGTGTGCTTGTGTAATTGAAGTAATTGAATCATCAGTATAATAGTATTTGCATACATGAGGCATAAACAAATTAATAATAACCAAATAGTGTGCATTGAACAATCAAATAAGGCTCACATAATTTCTAATCATGCAACCTAAAAAAATAAGCAACTAAACTATAACCTACTAGAACACTACGTCTAATGTCCTATCTTATAGTCACGGCTCTGATACCAATCTGTAACACCCCGGCTAAAGCGGAAACGCCTGAGTGTGACGTACAGATGCTCAAAGCACATGTGACACTATTAAGTGACAATATTATCATTAATTAATTTAAGCATCAAGTACACAAGTTTACAACAAGAAATACAAGGGTAATATAAGAACAATTAACACTTGTCCATTTATTAATATAACGTAAGTTCTAGTGTCTTCGTCACGGCAGCATACTTTACATAAGGTACCTGTAGCATATATATATAAAATAAAGGTCAACTATATGAATAGTTGGTGAGTTCACACAAGTTCTGATATAAGTACATAAAAATCTACAATTTCATGAACAAGTGTACCAATGTACTCGGATAATAGCACAAGTAAGGCCTTTCCAGTTGGGATTGTGCACCAATGTACTCGGATAATAGCGCAAGTAAGTGTCCTTTCGTTGGTAACAACCAACGTACTAGGATCGGGGGTCCCTATTCCACTCATAATATCGAGGTCCTGAGTGCATAGGGGGGCGTATGATCACACTTAATGAGGAAACCATGAGCACGTTATCTTTGATCAAGTAAGAAAATAAACACACAAGTCCATATAGTGAATTGTAGTTTGTAAATAATGAATAAACGAAATTGAAATTTGGATAGGATATATATGCTACCCCCAAAAGTAATAAAAGAGTAAAAAGGGGGTGTGAGAAACTCATCTTTGATATTGGAGACAACTTGAAATAAATAACCGAAAGCGAGTTAACAAACAAAGCAATTGAATCTCACGAAACTATAAATAATAACGAAGATACAAAAAATCAAGGACTAGTAACCGGAATTATAAAGTTAATTAACTTATGGTAAATGGGGAATTGGGGATTTTAATGAGTTTAACAAAAATGAATAAAGTTTATATAAATCCTTTGATGTTTACTAGTTGAAGAATGATTTGTAGACAAATAATTATAACTTATTAATATAAGATTAAATGATAATATTAATAACAATATATGATTAAACATTTGTTTTCAAGTAATATAATTAATTAATTAATTAATTCTCATAAATAGTAGTTATGTTGAAATAAAATAAACAATAATTAATTTACTCAATTATTATTCAAAGATATGAAGTATGTTATATCTATTGTAAAATATTTTAAACAAAATAAATTTTTATAAATAATCTTATTTAAAGAAAGTTTATAAGTTATGATGATCAACGAATCATAAGATTTAGATAAATATATATTCATGTTTGTACTTGCAAGATAACTAGGCTTGATCCAAGATTTAGAAAAATCAAAATGTTCATCTTGGATATCCATGATCATAATGATTCTTAAAACCAAAATATATTATTTTTATGATAAAAGTAACATGATCATGAAGAACAATTATGAACAACTATGAACATTCAAGATAAAATTAAAACAAAAGCTGTAAAATGCTTGAAATGGTAACAACTTACTTGTTAGTGCTCTTAAACTTAAGAAAAGAATGGATTGAGATGTGAAAATAATGGAGGATTCGTTCTCCTTTTATATTGAAAATATAGAGTTGTTATGTCCTAAGAAAATTATGAAAATTAGTCATATTAAATATTATTAAAACACAAATTAAAAATTGTTTAATAGGGTATTCAAAAGGTTAAACTATTTTAATAAATTTTATTGAATTAAAACATTCATTAATTTTTATTAGTTAAGTAACATATGAAAAGATGATGATAGTTATAAAATTAATAATAATATAATAATAAAAATAAAAGTAGTAGTTGTAGTTAAATAATAATTATATTAAGTTGCATGGGACATGTACTTAACTATTTGATCTTGATTATGAATGTTTTAAATGAGTATGTAATACTACAAAGGTGGTGAAATGTATAATTGCATAGAAATGATCACATAAAATACGTTAATGAAAATTGAGATTAATTAATAATATTATAAAAATATATAAATTTAAATAGAAACAAAACTGAAAATTCAAAATGGGTCGAGTTTCGTGTTTGAAAAGTAACGAATGTTATAATACTGAATATCATATGCACACAACTTCATAGCCCACTTAGCCATCCTTCCTGACAATTCTGGTTTTCTAAGCACGTTATTAGCAGGATAATTAGTTCTCAAAATAATATTATGCGTCTCAAAGTAATGCCTCAATTTAGTAGAAGCCATAATAGGTGCAAGAATTAATTTTTCTAAATGAGTATACCTAGCTTCCGCATCTAAAAAACTTTTACTTACATAAAAAACGGGATGCTGTTCACCTTCGTGATCCTTCACGAGGACGGCACCACTGCATTTCCTGAAACAGCTAGGTACATATATAAGGATTCTCCATTCACAGGCTTCATCAAAGCTGGTGCTGAGGATAAGTAATATTTTAAGGCTTTAAGTGCAACTTCATGTTTCTCCGACCACTCGAACTTCTTATTTTTCCTAAGGATGTCGTAGAAATCTTTGCATTTCTTGGAGGATCTAGAAATGAATCTATTGAGCGCAACTATTCTTCTCGTCAGCCTCTGGACATCCTTAGCATTCACAGGAGACTTCAAATTGATGATGGCTTCTATCTGATCAGGGCTCGCTTCTATTCCTCTTTTAGTCACCATGTATCCTAGGAATTTCCCAGCTTTGACACCAAAATGGCACTTTGATGGATTCAGCTTCATATTGTACTGATCCAGGATGTTGAATGCTTCTTCAAGATCTCTGAGGTGATCCTCTGCCCTTTTTGATTTCACCACCATGTAATCTATGTACACTTCCATAATCTTGCCTAACTGATCCTTGAACATCATGTTGACCAATCTTTGGTACGTTGCCCTGCATTTCTTAGTCCGAACGGCATAGCAATATAACAGTATATGCCGGTAGGAGTCATGAATGTTGTATTCTCTTGATCAGATGGTTCCGTCTTGATTTGCTGAAATCCAGAGGAAGCATCCATAAAGAAGAGCATCTCATGTCCTGTCGTTGCATCCACCATGGAGTCTATATGTGGTAATGGGAAAGGATCCTTGGGGCATGCCTTGTTTAAATCAGTAAAATCGACACATGCCCTCCGCTTTACATTCTTTTTAGAAATGACAACCACATTATCTAACCATCGTGGATACTTAACCTCTCTGATCATACCGGCCTTAAGGAGTTATTCAACTTCTTCTTGTATGATCGCGTTCCTCTCAGGAGCGAATTTCCTTCGCCTCTGATGGACGAGTTTAACAGATAAATCAAGGCCTAAGCTGTGAGTAATTACCTCCTTAGAAATATCTGTCATGTTTGAATGTCTGAAGGCAAATGTGGAATTTCATCGTTTTAGGAAGGATACTATATCCTCCTCAATCTCATTAGGGATACTGGATCCTAGGAACACTTTCACATCTGGATACTCGGGATTCAAGGATACTTCCTTTATGTCTCGCTCCCGAGCTTCCAGCACATCCCTAGGATGCTGCTGCGGTTGCTATGCTATCGTCTGTTTGGCTGTCGGCTTCATAGATGAAGAATAATAGTTCTTGGCTTCCACCTGATAACCATCTATCCTTACTACTCCCCAAGGAGTCGGTAGTTTGATACACTGATGGTAAGTAGAGGCTACTGCCTTCATCCCATGTAGCCAAGGCCTGTCCAAAATAACATTGCAACAAGATAGGTTATCAATAACACAGAATTTCTGGTAAGAATTTAACCCTTCGACGTATATTGGGAGTTTGATATCCCCCAATTTTTTCTTGGTTTCGCCATTGAAACCAACTAACACCGATGTATTCGGAATGATCTCCGAGTCCAGGATATTCATCTTCTGAAGTACATCATGTTGGATGATATTGACCAAGCTCCCACCATCGACTAGGATCCTGCGTACATAATGGTTAGCAATAAACAAAGTGACAATCAAATCGTCATGATGTGGATCCTGGATGTTTGGTTTATCTTCTTCATCGAAGAAGATCCTTTTGTCAGTCGTCAAAGTGTTGGATATGACTGGTCTTTCTCCATTCTCCAGCTTGGATTCTTTGGCATGCCTTTTTGCAGAAGAGAAAGAAGTGCCGCATATATCTGAGCCACCGGAGATGAAGTTGATCACTTAAGAATCTGATGGGGGCGGAGTTGCTTTTTGAGTAACTTCTTTAGGATCCTGGATCCTTGACTTTTTTCTTCCCAACAGTTCCTTAAAATGGCCCTTGCTTAGGAGGTATCCAATTTCCCTCCTCAAACCGATGCAATGGTCTGTCATATGTCCAAAATCCTCATGGAACGCACACCATTTGGATTTGTCTCTAGATCCTTCTCTCCTAGATCCTTCATGGCACAAATCAAGCCATGAGTATCCACGGAGAAGCAATACTCTGAGATGCTTGGGTAATCTTCATCATCGTCTCCTTTTCAACTGCTCGGACATTTTGGTTGTTGAATTTGGAGTATGACTTTGAGTTATTGTTTCTGAATGAGGATCCTTTTTTCTTGTCATGGGATTCTTGCTTGGTTTGAGCCCCTAATCGTTCTTGGATCCTTTTGTCATCCTCCAGCCGTATGAACCATAGTTCCATGTTCCTTACTTCATCTAAAGTCCTACAAGGAGTCATAACATGATCATCATAAAAGGGTGAGCCCCTATTTAGTCCCATCTTGAAGGCTTCCACAGCCATGACCATGTCAAGATTAGGGATTTCCAAGGTCTCCCTACAAAACCTCGTGACAAAATCCCTAAGGGATTCATCATTGTGTTGGACAACTCTATATAAGTCACTAGTTAACTTCTCAAATTTCCTACTACAAGAAAATTGGTTGTTGAACAAGTTAACTAAATGCGAGAAAGAAGTCACAGAAAAGGGAGGAAGACTTAGCAGCCATTTTAATGCAGATCCTGTCAGTGTGGATCCGAAACCCTTGCACAAACAAGCCTCCTTGAGCCTCCCAAGAACTAGATTGATCCCCATTCTTTCCCTGTATTGGGCTACATGCTCTTCAGGATCAGTGGTACCATCATACACTTTCATGTTGGGGGTTTGAAAGCGTTTTGGGATCTCCGCGTCACAAATTGATGGAGCAAATCTGGACAATTTGTGGCTTCCTTCTGGTATCTCAGGGATTGGATGGATTACCCCTGGTACACTGGATATCATATCCTTGAGTTTCTGCAGTTCCTTAGCCATAGCTTGGTGGATACTTGCATCCTGCATGGAACCACGGTTAGCATTTATGGATATAGGATCATACATGTTACCTCCTTTTTGTGTGAAGGTTGGCACTCCAGAAGAGTAGCTGAGGTATGAAGTGTCTGCTACAGGAGTTGGTCCACCAGAAGCAGTAGTCTGCATGTTGATAATATCTCCTTCATGGACCTCCGAGGACCTCAGATTCTGAATTTCGGAGGATCCTTGATTCTGGAGGAAGGATCCTTGATTCTGGATGAAAGATCCTAGAGGTTGGGAGTTGAAGGATCCTTCATGATATAATCCGGAAGATCCTGGTTGAAGGATCGATGATCCTTGCTGAAAAATTGAGGATCCTTGAGCTTGTTGACCCATGGACCCCTGGTGAAGGATAGGTGATCCTTGCTGAAAGAAGAAGGACCCCTGAGTTTGCTGACTTATGGATCCCGTTTGGAGGATAGATGATCCTTGCGTATGTTGATCCAAGGATCATGGAGTGGTAAAATCCAGCATCCTAGGCATTAGAAGAGTTTGATCCTCTGCCGGCCTCTTAGTCCTCTTGAGGTATTATATCTTCAGAAGGATCCTCTGGTTAGCAGAAACATCATTGTTAATATTAGCCACCGAGGTAGCAACAATAGTTTTCGAGCTCTGGAAGACTGGTAGTTGTATCTTGTTTCCAGAAGTAGTAGCCCTGGGTGCTCCCGTGATTGGAGGAGGAATCGGTGGCAAATTTCTTGATGAGAGAGGAGCCGAAGATGGCATGGTTGATGAAGCAGAGGTTGATTGAGAGGCCATTGAAAGTAGTATAGGTAATAAGGTTGAGAATTGATAGGATATATTCTGGATTATAGCACCAATTTCCCCACGGTGGGCACAAAATTGTTTTGGTCAAAAATCACTTCGAGGATAATGCAACCAAATTCGTAATTGTGAGGTATAATGAAATGACAACAATAATGAATATGTAAATGAAATAATGATGAACACAAGGATTTGTTACGAGGAAAATCCCTTGATCTTGTTCGGATCACCGGCACAAAAACCCCGGGTGACGACAATTGTCTATTACCACCATATTAATCAAAAGAGGTGGTACAAGGATATGGAGATTACGATCAGAAGTACAAACGATTGCTAGTGTGTGTTGCTAGAGATAATTGTAAGCTATGCAAAAGTGTGTGTGAATATAAGTGTCATTCCTAGATGATCAATAATCTCAATATATATAAAATAAAAGTTAAAAAAATCCCCTATAAATACACCACTCTTCCACTAACTCCTCCAACGTCTCTTGACCACGTGCTAGGAGTCTCCAGTAGCAAATTATCAAGTGGACTCGGTCATAGATGCGTTAAACATATCAAACAAAACACCACTTAAACACAGTTATTAGTAAATAGATAATACCAAGGATCCTTGATCCTTCATAACCTGGAACAATTCTCAAGAATAATTGATCCATAAGTTACTTAAGGATAGGGGATCCTCAGCATAACGTATATACCCTAACAAAAGGTATGGTTTAAGTAGGGAACAAACACTAATAATATCTGTGAATGTAGGGAACATACCCTAATAATATCTGCGAATGTAGGAAACGGACCCTAATAATATCCGCGAATGTAGGAAACAGACCATAATAATATTTGCGAAGGTTATAGGGTAGAATGCTCTTTAAAACTTGCATGTATGTATGTATGTATGTATGTATGTATGTATGTATGTATGTATGTATGTATGTATGTATGTATGTATGTATGTATGTATGTATGTATGTATGTATGTATGTATGTATGTATGTATGTATGTATGTATGTATGTATGTATGTATGTATGTATGTATGTAAAGAAAGAATGAATGTATGAATGTATGTAAGTATGTAAGAAAAAATGAAGGTATGTATTAGGATTGATATTTTCTATGCTGAGGATATATTATCCTTGACGATATGTATGGATCAGTTATCCTCCTAAAAAGCGCCAGAATTATGTCGAAGATCAAGGATCCTCAGAGGTTGGTATTATTAACAATTGTTTCATGTGTGTAGGTTAGTGTTCAACAGAAGTAACGACTTTGTGACTTGGTCTACCTTAAATTTTGCTACTGGAAGCTCCCGGCACGTGGTCAATGAACGTTGGAGGAGTTGTGGAATAGTGGAAGATAATTAGGACTAGTTGTTAAATGTATTTTCTTTATAAACATCGAGATATGATCGATTAAAAACACACTTGTACTCTCACACACACAAGAGCATAATCAATAACTCTCTCTACACACTAGCTTAATTTGTAACATCGATCACAATCTTCAAACACTTGTAACCTTTTTTGATTAATAAATTGGTGATTGACGAGTTCTCATCACCCGGGGTTTTTTTCCTTTGATCTAAACAAGATCAATGGGTTTTTCCTCGCAACAAATAGATGTGTTCATCTTAATTTCATTCATACATTCATTGTTAATATCATAGCACTAGACCTCCCATTTACAGATTTGGATACATTATCCTTAGCTGATTTTTATCCAAAACAATTCTGCGCCACCGTGGGGCAATTGGTGCTATAATCCATATCATTCCTATCAACTTTCAATTTCTTTTGTATACTCATTTCACTATCAATTGCCTCTCAATCAACCTCTGCTTCATCAACCATGCCGTCATCAGTTCCTCTCTCATCCAGGACTTTGCCACCGATGCCTCCGCCAATCACGGTAGCACCACGAGCCGCTGCTGCTGGAAGCAAGACGCAACTACAGGTCTTCCAGAGCTCGAAAACAGCTGCTGCTACGCCGGTGGTTAATATTAACAGTGACGTTTCATCTATGTTTTCGCAGGTTAAAGCATACATGGAACAACAAACCAAAACTAACCAGAGGATCCTCCGGGAGATAGAAGACCTCAAGAGGACTAAGAGGCCGGCAGAGGATCAAACTCCTCTAGTGCCTTGGATGCTTGATTTCACTACTCCAGGATCCTTGGCTCAACATGCGCAAGGATCATCCATCCTTCAACCGGGGTCCATGGGTCAGTCAGCTCAATGATTCTCAACTTTTCAGCAAGGATCATCCATCCTTTAACCGGGGTTCATGGGTCAGATAGCTCAAGGATCCTCAGTATTTCAGCAAGGATCATACATCCTTCAATCGGGGTCCATGGGTCAGCAAGCTCAAGGATCCTCGACCTTTCAGCAAGGACCATTGATCCTTCAACCAGGATCCTTCGGATCATATCCTCACGGATCCTTCAAGTCCCAACCACTGGGATCCTTATCCACAATCAAGGATCCTCTGGGATTCAACATCAACGATCCTCCGAGGTCCATGAAGGAGATATAATCCCCATGCAGACCATAGTTGTCACGCCCCGACTTAAGGCCTAGGCGTGTGACCACAAGTTGGTAACTGTTTTGTAAATATATCAGAGTTTATGGGTTAATTTTAGCGGAAGACTTTAGGTTGAATATAATATTAATTTACATTGAAAATTTACTTGGGAATTAAATACCCGAGTATTAGTTTACAAAAGATATGTTTTCATATTACAAGGATTTTATATCAAAAACGGAGCCATCTTGTACGCGCTTATATCTTCAATAAGACTCCAATCCTTGTCAACGCTACTTATGCTTAATTACCTGCAATGGGTTGGAAAAAAAATACGTCAGCTATATGCTGGTGAACACGTATGACTCAATAAAACATTTTGAATGACGATTACAATACAAATGTAATTTTCTTGACAATATCAGCGGAAGCATTTCTACTTACGGTATATGTACCACTGCCCTACACACACAACGGTATTCCCCGAGCCAAATGGCCCTAAACTGAGAACTGGTCATGACCGTTTAAGCTCGCGGCTTCATTGCCTTTGATTGATTGATTGAGCTTTAACAGATATGTTTGGATCCATACACATGCGTATTCGGTATGAGTTGATTTTATTCTATACTTTGTATTATAGCATTTTAGAGATTGCATGATCTCATGTAAGCATTGATTGACTCGTTAAGACAAACACCCGTTCATCTTATTGAGTATAATATGTTTTGACTGACTGAAAAGGTTAACGAATTCACGTTATAAAAGGTTTGAACATATTCACCTGTATCGTAGGTGTTGTAAACCTTGACTGATTGATTGATTGACTGTGAATGATACTAACCTATACATAAATAGGTTCGTATGAATGTTTTGAATGATGTTAAGCTATGATTGTAAGCTTAACCTTGAAATCGTTTGTCTTTGATTGTGAATGAAAACACTTAGTTTTATGTGACATTTGATATAGCATGCTTTGGCCTAATAGGTTCTATCACGTTGGTAAGTTTCTCCAGGTAAGTAAACGGGTCCCTCGGTTGATTGGGATTTATGAGAATTACTTTTCCTTAGGCAAGAAACCTACTACTATTGATATCCCCCTTCCAGTTACTACATTCCCGTCAAAATATATCTTTCGTTTAATATTACTTCATCATGAAGTAACGTTTATGAAAACATGATTGTGAATGAATGTTTGTAAAATACGATCAAGGTTAAAGGCCATAGCCTCGATTGGTAGTCTAAGCTATCATTCAAATAACTTAAACATAACTCCTACCTTAATTCGGATTCTTAGATTGATAAAACGATAAGGCAGGACTTGATCTACTTTCTTATGTGATTGCTAGCTTAATTCCAACTTCGTTTCTTGCACGAATATCGAGAAAATGGCACGTCGGCTTGTTACGGAAACGGGGCACGTTTTCCAAGGCTATGTGTGTGCAAAGAAAGGTGTTTTTGGGATGAAATGAGCTCATGCCCGTCACCCCCTTTTATAGCCCATCCTGGACCCCGTCGCGTACCGCACACGGTCCTTTGGGGCTGGTCGCGTACCGCGACGTCGCAAAAATACACCGCCTTATGCGGTGGTGACACGTGGCCTGTCATAATGCGCCACGTGTCGACACAGTGTTCAACACGTGTCCACTGACTAAGCAACCCCATCGCACTACGCGATGGGTTGTTTGTTACTCCGTCGCGTACCGCGACGGGAGAAGATTTTCCGAATTTACAATTCTGGTCCCTGTACTTTCTAAGTTAATATATTTAAGCTTAAATTAAGAGGGTTAGGAACGTGGTGTTACATCGTCCCCACCTTTTGAATAATCTCGTCCTCGAGATTTATTGGAATAGATTGGGATACTTTTTCTTCATTTCTGACTCGAGTTCCCACGTATACTCGGGTCCTCGTCTTGAATCCCATTTGATTGTCACGAGCTTGAGTCGTTTGTGTTTGAGAAACTTGATCATGCTATCTTCTATTTGAATAGGTTGTTCCACAAACTTAAGCTTCTCGTTGATCTTAACATCTTTCAATGGCATAGCAAGGGTTTCGTCGGCTAAACACTTGCGCAGATTAGATACGTGAAACACGTCATTTATTCCTTTCATTTCATCGGGTAACTCTAAACGATAAGCAACTGGTCCAATTCTTTCAAGTATCTTAAATGGTCCAACGAATCTTGGACTCAATTTTCCTTTCTTCCTGAATCTTACTACACCTTTCCAAGGCGACACTTTCAATAAAACTTTATCGCCTTCTTTAAACTCTAAAGGCTTGCGACGAACGTCCGCATAGCTCTTTTGTCTGTCTCTTGCTATCTTTAATCGTTCTCGGATTTGTATAACTTGATCAGTGGTTCTTTGAACAGTTTCAGGTCCTGACAATTGACTATCACCTATTTCTGACCAACATACAGGTGTTCTACACTTACGCTCATACAATGTTTCAAATGGTGCTGCTTGGATACTCGTATGATAGCTGTTTTTGTACGAGAATTCCATTAGCGCGAGATGAGTGTCCCAACTTCCTCCTAAATAGATAACACAGGCACGAAGCATATCTTCCAGGGTTTGAATTTTTCGTTCACTTTGGCCATCAGTTTGGGGATGATAAGTAGTACTTAAGTTTAATCGAGTCCCCATAGCCTTTTGAAAACTTGAAGTGAATCAACTATCCCTATCGGATATGATGGATAGCGGCACACCATGTAAGGATACTATGTTTTCAACATATAAATATACTAACTTATCCATACTAAACGTTTCTTGAATTGGAATGAAATGAGCAGATTTGGTAAGTCTATCGATAATATTCCAGATCGCATCATTTTGACGAGAAGTTTTAGGTAACTTCATGATGAAATCCATAGTTATCATATCCCATTTCCATATCGGGATTTCCGGTTGTTTTAGTAATCCTAACGGCTTTTGATGTTCAGCTTTCACTTTTGAACACTTCAGGCACTTAGCTACATACAAAGCAATGTCTTTCTTCATCCTGATCCACCAATAATCATATTTTATATTATGATACATCTTGTCACTTCCCGGATGCATCATATACTTTGACTTGTGTGCTTCTTCTAAAATTTTATCTCTTAGACTTCCGATCATTGGTACCCAAATCCTAGTATCAAGTCTAAGGATTTCGTCATTTCCTTTAATCAATTGATCAATTGTGTCGTTCTCTTTTTCGGCTTTAATAGTTCCTTCCTCTAGTGCCAACTTCTGAGCTTCTTTGATCTGACTAGCTAAATCAACTTTAAGTTCTAGTCTAAGAGCTCGAACTCTCTTTGGTTCCCATGTTCTTTTCTACTTAAGGCTTCAGCCACAACATTCGCCTTCCCTTCATGATATATGATCTCACAGTCATAATCATTAAGCGTTTCCATCCATCGCCTTTGTCTCATGTTAAATTCTTTTTGATCAAATATATGCTTCAAGCTTTTGTGATCAGTGTATACCGTGAATCTAACACCATACAAGTAATGTCGCCATAACATCAACGCAAAAATTATAGTGCCTAATTCAAGATCGTGCGTGGTGTAATTCTTTTCTTGAGCTTTCAATTGTCTGGAAGCATAAGCAATCACTTTCTTTCCTTGCATCAAAACACTTCCCATTCCCGTGTGTGAAGCATCACAGTAAATGATAAATTTTTCTAGCCCTTCTGGCAAAGCCAGAATCGGTGCATTAGTTAACTTTTGTTTAGTGTTTCGAATGCTTCCTCTTGCTTCGGTCCCCATTCAAACTTAATTGCTTTTCTTGTAAGTGTAGTTAATGGGACAGCTATTCGAGAGAAATCTTGTATGAATCTTCTATAGTATCCGGCCAAGCCTAGAAAACTTCGGACTTGTGTCGGTGTCTTGGGTTTCTCCCATTTGGTTATAGCCTCAATCTTAGCTGGGTGTACTTGAATCCCTTCTCAATTATAACATGACCAAGAAACTGTACTTCGGACAACCAAAATTCACATTTTGAAAATTTGGCGTATAATTTCTCATTCCTTAGGGTTTCAAGTATGATTTTAAGATGAACTTGATGATCGTCTTTGGATTTTGAATAAACAAGGATGTCATCGATGAAAGTAATAACAAACTTGTCCAAATATAGCTTGCAAATCCGATTCATCATGTCCATAAAAGCTGCCGGAGCATTAGTGAGTCCAAAAGGCATAACGGTGAACTCATAATGTCCGTATCGGGTTCTAAAGGCTGTATTTGGTATATCTTCTTCTTGCACCTTCAATTGATGATAATCCGATCTTAGGTCAATCTTGGAAAAACAACTTGCTCCTTCAAGCTGATCAAACAAGTCGTTGATACTTGGTAATGGATATTTGTTCTTGATCGTGACCTTGTTCAGTTCTCGGTAATCTATGCACATCCTCATCGATCCGTCCTTCTTCTTTACGAACAAAATTGGGGCTCCCCACGGTGACGAACTCGGTCGAATAAATCATTTCTCTAACAATTCATCTAATTGTTTCTTCAGCTCCTTCATTTCCATTGGTTCTAGACGAAAAGGTGATTTGGCAATTGGTGATGTTCCTGGCATGTGGTCGATCTTAAATTCTACTTCTCTATCAGGCGGGGCTCCTGGTAGCTCATCAGGAAATACATCTTGAAATTCGGACACGATTGGCACTTCCTCCATCTTCTTTGGTTCGGGTTCTCTCGTTACATAGGCCATGAATGCGAGGCATCCTTTACCTATGCAATGATTTGCTTTGATCTTGGAAATGATTCCTACCTTTCCTCCTTCTTTGTCTCCGATTATACGAATGGTTTTGTTATTGGGTGTTCGAATGTCGATGGCTCTATAGTTACATAGGATACGGGCTTGATTAAACGATAACCAGTCCATACCTAAAAATACATCAAAACCTGCCAATGTCATGGGTAACAATCGTACAGGTATGACGTGATTGGCTAAAGAAATTGTGGCACTATCTAAAGCCTCGGTTATTCTACTTACATTACCATCAGCAGTCTCGACTTCATAATGTTTATCAAATTTAACTAAGGGCTCATTTAATAGACTACAAAACTTATAATCTATAAAGCTTTGGTTTGCACCCGAGTCAAATAGAACTCTAGCATAAACATTATTTATAGGAAACGTACCGGTGATCACGTCCGGTATAATCTGCTGCCTTCTGGGTATCTAGCATAAAGACACGAGCATTTCCTTTCTTGGCATCGGTCTTCGTACCACTTCCACTTGCTCCAACCGTCACTACCGTTGTCTTCTTCTTTGGACACTCAGTGCTATAGTGTCCTTTCTCACCACACTCAAAGCGTACTCCTGTCTTTTTCCGGCAATCTGCTTCCGAGTGGCCCAATTTCTTACAGAATCCACATACAATGGTATTAGTTGGTCGAAGACATTTGCCGAAATGTCTCCTTCCGCATGACTTGCAAATGGGGCGACTATACTGTAACGATTCCGGCAAATTCAGGTATACCCTAGCCGGTATATACTATTTACGTGTTATTAAATATTGAATATATGAATTATAATGCATTTATACGAGTATATATGATTCACAGTACGAATTATACTCGATTATACAGTGAATCGTATTGGAATTACGATTAACCGATTGACGATTATTGAAACCCGAACGAATCGGGGATTACATTTAGACGAAATATATGATATTTAGTGATGTTTATAAAGTATTAGAGCTTCGGGAGAAGTGAAATAAAGCACAGAAAGGAATTTC
>NW_027498664.1:0-124663 GCF_021521415.1 Bidens hawaiensis
GTGGAGAAGGTACATGTCCATTTAAAAAAAAAAAGCTGTCAGTTTCTTTGTAGCTTTGCTCACTTTTTTCAGTACTGAATCTGATTTAAATTAATTAACCTTGTCCGTGTCAACAAACAACTCGAATTGCTCGTGCTTTTTGGAACAAAGATAGTGGTAAACCAAGCTTTTTAACTACAAATTCGTATATCACTGCGAGGGACGTCTTCGTTTGCGGTTGTGCTTGTTGGAGGGATTTTAGACTCTGCTGTGGAACTTGGTGAAAAAGTCATTGCTAACGTTAAGGAAACCTATCCTAACGCTTTCTCTGTCAAACCACTGGTCAGTTCTCTAAACGGGATTGCGTTACATAGTTACTTGTTAGAACACAAACTGGAAGGAAGATTGACTAATATATGTTTGATCTCATTATTGTTGTTGTAGGTGAAACCTGCGTGTGGGGCTGCGTGGCTAGCATGTAAGAAGGAAAGAGAGCGGAAGCAGAATTAAGCAGTTTAGTTTCACAAAATGGTTTCATATTTGTGTGATTTGCGAATACTATATTTTGTTTGTTTAATTCCTGGGATATAGAACCTTGAATCTTGCAGAAACCTATATTTTGTTTTATCTTTGATTCAGACAAAATGGATGTGAAGTGAATCATTTATTTGCTCAAAAAGTTGGATTGCTATATACTTTTTGCCATTATATTTGGAACACAAACATATGTTTATGATAATTTGGAACACAAATGGGTAGTATGTTGCCATTACTACCCATTTTGATTTAAAATCCATTAAACCAGCACATTTATATGGTACACAACTTTCGAAAATGTTCTAACATGACATTGGTTGGAACTGCTATATGTCTATTTGATCAATTAACTTGAGTTTAACCAAAGGATGAGTGTGAAAGGTGTCAAGTATGTTAAAAATATGGTTCAAGTATAAAATGTCCCTCTAGCAACGTGTCTTCTGATTCACATACGTGCCTTTCGCAAACGAATGACCTTGGATCACAAGTAGGCGTGGACCATTCACCATCTTTGTCACCCATGGATACAAATATTTTATGAGCCCAAGGTGAAAATTTATGAGCGCAAGGCAGGACTGGTATTTCTAGGAGCGGTCTTTTGTGGATGATAATGATTATTGTTAATCACTTGATTACGCATGAAACAGGACTTATTTACATGATCATGAAATACAATTCCAAAGTATAAAAGTGGGGAACGAGGTGACAATTGTATGCATGTTCCAAAAACGGCTATATCGCATTATTTTTGAACGACCAACAAAATCACTTCATTTCATAATATCAAAGTTGATACCATATCTTGTGTCATTTAATTTGCGCCTTGCTCCTTGCTCCTTGCTCATTCAAAAGATCTTACTTTTTTTAGTTGATAATTTCAAAAGTTTCCTTCATTGTAGGTTTGCAGGGTTTAGCCACATATATTGATATATACATTAACTATAAAAATAAAATTGTGATACATAAAAAGCCATAAATAAGAACATATGCATGTCTCTGTACTTATGATAGTACAAACTACAAACATGCATGCGTATACATAAATAATTTCCACATTATATTTAACTTAAAATGTGTGAACCAAAATATGATGCTTAAAATCCTAAATTCGGTACTTATGTATTTGTATTCTGAAAATGATTTGGAAGATACAAGGGCTCAGCCATGAAACATGGGCCCAACATATTGACATTAATCAAGCACGTGGTGTAAGTGTACCTTTAGATGTTAGGCCCAACACCATAAGGAATTTACAAAATTACCCATCATCATGAATTTACAAAATTACCATTATAGTAATGTAGCAAATGATAGTAAAACTACTATTATAATAAACAAAAATGTTGTTTCAACCACATATACCTAATTGGCCTAATATTTGTCATATGACACCCCCATCTTTTAACCATTATTTTCTAATTATTTTTATTAAAATAAATAATTACTTACAAAAATTATTTATTTCACATAAACTCACTTATTACTTACCAAAATAATCAACATTTCCTTGCATATTCAATAGCCTAATTGTTGGTTTGATCTAAACAAGTGTGTTATTCGATTATTAGTGATGTATAAACGCAAGTCAAGTTCTTGATATTGGTGTAACTAATTTTTTTTTACCTTGTGCATATTTCATTTCTCAAAATTATTTATGTTTTTGCATATTTCATTGTGAATATCGTTGCTCATATGTAATATATGAGTTTTTATTTTTATTTGCTTGCTATGTATTTTGAGTTATTTGATTTTGAATTATTAAGGATAAAAAAGGCGAGTTCTCTAATGATAAGGATATGTGTTTATCAAACTTTTTGGTGTATGCATTGATTTTGAATAATCACGGGGATATAATTATGTTATGTTGTCTGTTTCATAAATTGTGTTTGATTTCAAATACCTTTACAAATAAAACTGAAAACCAAAAAATTTGTCAATCGAATCGTATCCGTCACAAAAACTCCAAAGTACCAATTCAGATTGCAAATTTGGTTTTCGGTTCGGTTTATTAATCGACCTCGAATTCAAATCCTCACCTAAGGATATTCATAATTTATTTTCTTAGCTTTTTGACCATGATACGTAGATTTATCATTAAAAATATTCTAACTTTCCTAATCTTATTAGGTAAACATATACGGATGAAGTTAATTATTGAATCACATGAAATATTCTTACCTTTGCACATATAATTATTGAATTACATGAAATGCTATTTAATTTGAGATGAGATAATGTATGCACTTTTTTTGTGTAGGTTGATTTTCTTTAATTTGTTTGGTGCAGAGGTAAATTGATATGTTAAAAATTAGAGATTTAGTTGCCGGTTGAATTTTGATTTCGGATGTATTTTGACTACACATTTTAGCTACATAACATGCACATATACGATGTATTTTAGAATTTTTCATATGTTAAGTGAAAATGGCTAACTGTTGATTTAATATTATATAAGATTGTTTTATACTCTTTACACTTTAAGACCATATGATATTATAACATGTTTTACCTAATTATGATATATGATCTTCAGGTACGGTCAATAATATTTTAATGACTTTTAACATTATAAAATTAAAAAAATGGCTCAGAATTTAATACTGTAGTTTTTTTTTATTTATTAAGTACTACTCTAATTACAAAACAAAATTTAAGAAATTTGAAATTAAAGTCTTTTCGTAACGTTCTCTTGAATTCGTGACATTGTACAATTTGACATATGTTATTTTAAATTTGAACAAAATTTACTATTATTATTTCCAGTAATTAATGAAATGGAATAACTTGAGGCAAAAAATATTAAAATCAAATTAATTAATTTTCCATTATCTTTAGTAGTTATAGTTACCAACTTTCAAGCGATAAATTTTCTCTTCATGATAACTCGATATTAATAATGAAGAATTTAAAAAATAAGTGCAACTTATATCAAGTAATATTAATAGTAGGGTTTTTTTTTTTATATAATTGGTTACACCTTTGAACAAAAAACTCCTTTCAAATTTCAATAAACACAATTTCTATTAGCAGTATGTTTTGCAATGGTGATAAATAAGCATCAATGCAGTCACAAAACATAGTAGGTTTATTTTGAATCAACAGTTTTACGCATGATCAAATGGACGTAGCATCGTCGAGGGTAAAAATTAGAGACCAGCCCAAACTTTTAAATTTTGATAAGAACAATAAGGTTATCAATAGAACTACAAATGTTGTATACAATGAGGTATTCAGGAAGCAATAACTTATATACTGATGTTACTTTTATAAATTAAATTTTAAAGTCGTACGGGCTATTTGTTCACGTTTAGTTGTAAATTGGTCATAATCAACAAACTTGTGAATTCTAAATTTGTGTTAATAATGTAATATGCATTGATACAGTTCAGTATAACACTGGTATTTACCCAAATTTATGCCTTCGAAACTGGTATTGTACCATACCAAGTATTTTAGGTACTGATACTTATATTTGGGTACTTTCAGTACCAATATTGAGCTCATCAATATTGATATGTTATATATATTTGTTAGACATCTTTTAATTTTTTTTTTATTAAATCCCGAGTAGTATGATAGTTTAACTTATTTAATATTAATAAATAAAAAAAAATTCTTTGTGCTACATGACATCTAATTGTATCATATTTGTGTTACTTGATAAGTTTTTTGTTCAATCATTAAAAACCATTTTTTTAATTAAAAAAATCGGAGATCATGCTTTTATTTCAGTTATGGTTCTTAGAAATGTGAATAAAAAATTTGGTCTATGTAATGAAAGAAGACTACATGTAAAATAACTTTTTAATCATCTTATCGAAAGTCATTTATGAAGATGGTAAACTTTTAAACAACACTACATGTAAAATGAGTTTTTAATCGTGTTATGGTCAGCTGTATATGCTGCAGTACCCAAAGTTAAAACAGAGACAAATTGGAAATACTATTTTTAAAGAAAATGGTAAACTATCAAATAAGACAACAAATGTTATATATAAGTATATAAAGAAACTTTAAAAGATTTATGATAACTTCATTATGTAATTCTTTTTTATATTTTGTAATTTGTAATTTATTTGACTTTATAAATTTACTTTTATTATCATTCTTTAAAATAATTAAATTATTATTTATTTAACCCGTGTATCACACGGAAACTAACCTAGCAAAACATAAACAAATACAATAATCATATAACCTGTTCAATTTAAATTTTAAAGAGGACGAAATAATTTTAAAAAAGAATTGTTACTGTATTATTTATTCCATTTTATGTTTGCCGTAAATTTAACATGGTAACATAATAACATTAATATATATATATATGATCAGGATCATGAGAGAACCTTTTTGAAATTGAGAACTATGAGAACCATTTTGAATTAAAAAAACCCAAAAATCAAAAAAAAATCATAAAATAAAAAAAACACAAAAATCAAAAAAGTAAAAAAACCAAAATTCTTATTTTATCGTCCCGGTTTCATTAAAAAAAACTCGGTTTAGCTAAATTATATACACATATGTATACTATATACATATATGTACATTTACATGATTTTTTTGTACACATGTGTATAATTTAAGATAAATGATACTGTATATATGCGTATATTACCTAAGTAAAGATTATATAAAACTATACATATGCGTATAATACGACGTTTTTTTTAATTTTTTTTATTTTTTTCATTTTTTTTATTTTTTTAATGAAATCGGAATGAAATATAAGAATTTGGTTTTTTTACTTTATAAAATTTTTTATTATTTTTTGTTTTATGATTTTTTTAAATATTTTTTAAAGGTGTTTTTAGTGGTCTAAAATGGTTCTCAAAGTTCTCAATTTGCAAAGGGTTCTCTTAGGATCCTTACCTTATATATATATATATATATATATATATATATATATATATAGAGAGAGAGAGAGAGAGAGAGAGAGGGTTAACGTACAATAATAGGTTATCGTACATTAGGTACGCGAGACCCTGCACCACCAGATCCTAATTGCAATTAAAACTACGCGGTGGCATAATTGTAATTAAATCAAAAAAATACTTCTCGCACAACAGATCGTCATTTGCTGCAAGCCTTCAACCATAATCAATCATCCACAAAACTAAAGCATAATCAAAATCGATAAACCCATTATCGCTATAGTTTAATAATCTTTAAATTGATAAAAAAATTGTTGATTTAATCAATAAAATTGATGTGTATGAGGCTTTAGAAACATCAATCGATTATGAAATTGCATAATAATACACTTAATTGAGCTATAATTAGGGTTCATGTTTAAATGTTCCGCACAAAAACTTTAAACGTTCTGGACTTTTTGTACATAACTTCTAAAATTTTTGTACAGAACTTCTAAATTTTTTGTCTAGAACTTCTAAAGTAAAAAAGTTTAGACCAAAATGAAGAAAAAGTTTAAACGTTCTGACCAAAAATGAACAAAAAGTTTAAACGTTTAATTAATACGTTCTGATCAAAACTACAAATTTAAATGTTCTGACCAAAACGAACACCTTTAAACGTTCCAGTTTAGATGTTGTGTACCAAAACTATAGAAGTTCTAACAAAAGGTTTAGAAGTTCTATACAAAAACTTTAGAAGTTCTATACAAAAACTTTATACGTTCTATTTAAACGTATTATACGTTCTGTTTAAATGTTCAGAACAAAAATCAATTAAACTTTAAAAGTTCAGTACAAAAAGTTTATACGTTCTGTTTATACGTTTTAGGTTAATGTTAATACGTTCAATGTTAAAACCCAGAACTCAAACTCAAAATTGATAACTGAAACTTCAAATTGATGATTAATTGGATCAATTTCAAAGTTTAATTGATCATTTAGTTCATCAATTTCAATTTCAATTGATCAATTTGATAAACTAACCTGTGAACAACTCGTGACGGAGGAAGATGGAGTTCACGACGGTAACGTCGATGGTCGCGACGGTGGATACAATCGTTGACGGTGACGAATTGATGAACGGTGATAGTGAAGGCGTATGGAATCGATGGGAGCAGTGGATCATAGTTGATGAAATTTACAATATTGCCATCGCGTGATTTTGAAATCAACATTGTAGGAACTCGCATACATATGTACGATTAGGGATTATTGTATTGGATCTTTCATCTATATATATAGATTCACAAGTACAAAAATCATCATATAAGGCGGTCCAAAAAAGAATTTAAGGCGGTTTAGAATAACACCGCCATAGTTGAAAACATTTATAACGGTTTGAAAAAAGAGCGTTATATTTGATATTTAACATTTGACTTTTCAATTTAATTAATTTTGCTGAACCGCCATTTTTAATACCTTGAGATTTAATTAATTTGTAACCGCCTTTTTTAATTACTTTGTGATTTAACCGTGATATTTGATCGGTAAACCTACCATATTAAGTTTGTTTTAAACCGACATATATATTTATATATATTCTTTCTCTACAATAATTAAATACATATCATAATTAAATGATAACAAAGAACTATAAGTAACGTATATCCTTTTTAGAATTTTAAATTCAAACGATAATTGAAGAAGGATAATTTAAAATTTAAAAAGTACACATATATCTTGTTTAATTGAAGTATATATGTGGCTCAATTTTGGTTCCATTCATTCTGCAAATCAAAGTTAAAGTTTTACAAATTCAAGGTATGTTATTTCATTCAAAATAATATTTCATTAGTTTTTTTATTCAACTAAAGGTAGTAACATGAATCATCTTTGAATGTTCATTCAAAGTAGTATAGTATTTCATTAGCTTTTATCCAATAAAAGGTCGTAACATGAATCACCTTTTCGGTACAAGTACCGATTGATGCCGGTACCAAATTCGGTACCGAATCACTATCAAGTTTTGAGTCTTCGATATTGTACTGGGATTTGATACGGTACCGGTGTTTCTCAAATTTTACATGAAATACATGTCCCATCCTAGTCAACTAGGTAATATTCTTTTGTTAAATATTCTCTTTTGAGTAAACTCAAATACTTTGTTAAAATAATTGATACGGATGTTTGTTTTCATTTATGATATATATTAATGTGATGATATTTGTTTTAGGATTGAATAAGAAAACCGAGTAATAAATTAATAATGACTTTTTAAGGGTCATTTAGGTTAATTTAAATGAAGATGTACGAACTTATTATAATTTTTAATTAATCTAGTAACTTATTATTATTATTATTATTATTATTATATATATACACGCGTGCACACACACACACATATATATATATATATATAAAGTTGTACGAACTTATTATAATTTTTAATTAATCTAGTAATTTATTATTATTATATATATACACGTGTGCACATATATATATATATATATATATATATATATATGTGTGTGTGTGTGTGTGTGTGTGTGTTTTCAGATAATGGTTAAAATAAAAAGACATAGTTTTGTAGGAAGAGTAGGAATAACTTAAAATTTAGAGGTAGGAAACTATTTAGCCTAAGTCCTTGATCCTAGGAAACTATTTGGTATTTTAAAAACTACCAATCTCAACCACTAGATCATAAATCCAAAGATTTAGATTCATTCTTACTCTTCCTATAAAACTATTTCTTTTTATTATAACCCACCCCTGTGTTTTCATATTGATTTAGATTTGTAACCGTATGCAATTATTTTGGATTGTCTGTGTCCGAGGTAGTGCTTTTTGATTGTTCTATCTTAGAATATATATATATATATGTTTGTGTGTGTGTGTGTTTTAACGGTTTGATTGTTAAAAAAAACAATAAATTTCTTTTTACCCTATCGAGCTTGCTATTTATAAGTAAACTCAAGAAGTTAAAGGGAAACGTTGCTAGTTTTTTTTAAACAATCAACTCGGTAAACTGTATCTATCTGAGATAATACAATAGAAAAAGTGGGTTGACATCCACCACCACAGGTTAATTTCTGTTTATTTATTTACATCATATATACTATTTTAGTTCATATATGGTTATGTTTATTTATTCATTTCAGATTGATCGTAAAAGTTGGATGTACGGAATTAGGCATACTGACCCAAGATTTGTGATCGGCATGGAAACTTTTCTTAAGGTTGCTCAAGAGGATCGTGTAAAAAAAGGGAAAAGGACAATTTCATGTCCTTACGGAATGCAAAACTTTTACTGAATTCAAGGATATAAAGCAAATAGAGTATCATCTGTTGAAAAGGGGATTCATGTTCAATTATACTTGTTGGTCAAAACATGGGGAATCACTTGCTAGTCAAAGCACAACATCGATAGATTTAAACACTAATTATAATGACGCGAACAATGCTCTGCACGTTACTGATGATAATGACAATTCAAACGAGGGCAATGATAATTTAAACGAGGTCAATGATAATTTAAATGACATGTGCAATGATTTGGAAACTAATACCTACGACAATGAAATGAAAAAACTACAACAGATATTTGCCGACGCGGAAAAACCGTTATACAATGGTTGTAAAAATTTTTCTAAACTTAGCGCCGTGTTGAAACTCTTAAACTTAAAGACAAACTACAGTTGGAGCTATAAGAGTTTTACATGTCTATTAGAACTATTGCATGACATGCTGCCCGAAGACAACGAGTTACCTATATCCATATACCAAGCTAAGAAATTGATCTGCCCAACGGAATTAGAGGTTCAAAGAATACATGCATGTCCGAATGACTGTATGTTGTATAGAAATCAGTTTGCAAACGCTCATACGTGCTTTACATGTGGTGAATTGAGGTACAAGCGTAAAAATGAAAATGATGAATATGATGATGATGTGACAAAAAACGGGCCACCAGCTAAAGTATTGTGGTATTTCCCCATTATACCGAGACTAAAGCGTCTATTTGCAAATCCTAAAGAGTCAAAGTTGTTGCGTTGGCATTCTGATGAGTGTAAAGATGATGGAAAGTTGAGGCATGTGGCGGATTCACCTCAGTGGAGAAACTTTGATTATGATTATCCAGATTTTGGTAACGAGGCTAGAAATATACGATTTGGTCTTAGTTCCGATGGTATCAATCCTTTCAGAGACATGAGTAGTCATCATAGTACTTGGCCGGTTCTTCTATCGATCTATAACCTTCCTCCATGGTTATGCATGAAAAGAAAATACATAATGTTGTCATTATTAATTCAGGGTCCTTAACAACCTGGTAATGACATCGATGTTTATTTATCTCCTTTGATTGATGATCTTAAAACCCTATGGAGTCAAGGTGTAGACGTGTATGATGCTTATGAAAAGGCGAACTTTAAGTTGTGAGCCATGCTTTTTTGCACCATAAGTGATTTCCCAGCATATGCCAATTTGTCAGGATATAGTACGAAAGGGAAACAAGCTTGTACTGTATGTGAAGACAAAACAAGCTCTATAAGATTAAAACATTGCAAAAAAATGTGTATATGGGACATCGACGATTTCTTCCTTGAAATCACCGTTATCGAACACTTTCAAAAGAATTTGACGGAAACGTTGAGCTTGAAAGAGCTAGGAAAGATTTTGATGCGTATTTGAAAGTAGAAAATATGAATACTATTCTTGGAAAAAGAAGTCGTACTGAGAAAGTAGACAATTGGAGAAAGAGGTCCATATTTTGGGATTTACCTTACTGGAAAAGTTTGGAAGTTCGGCATTGTCTGGATGTTATGCATATCGAGAAAAATATATGTGAAAGTTTGTTGGGTTTATTGTTAGACATTCCTGGAAAAACCAAAGATGAGATTAAAGTTAGTAAAGATATGAAAAAATGGGAATACGTCCAGAGCTTGCCCCATTTGAGAGAGCCAAAAGTATCTATCTTCCACCAGCATGCCATACGATGTCAAAAGAAGAGAAAATAAAGTTTTGTCAATGTTTGCACGATATTAAAGTTCCATCTAGTTATTCAGCAAACATTAAAAGGCTGGTGTCAGTGAAAGATCGTAAGTTGCTTGGTATGAAATCTCATGATTGTCATGTTTTGATGACACACATGATTCCTATTGCAATTCGTGGATTGCTACCTGAGGAAGTCCGACATACAATCACTGAACTTTGTTTGTTTTTCAACACGATTCACTCAAAGGTTATTGATCCAGAAGACTTAGATAAGTTGGAGAAGGGTATTTATATTACCCTTTGTGAACTAGAGATGTACTTTCCACCATCCTTTTTTGATATAATGGTCCATTTAGTATCTCATATCGTAAAAGAGATAAAGTCTTGTGGTCCAGTATTCCTATGATACATGCACCCCTTTGAAAGATATATGGGCGTGCTAAAAGGTTATGTGAGAAACCGTAATCGACCAGAGGGTAGCATTGTTCAAGGGTATACTTCTGAAGAGGCGACCGAATTCTGCACAGGTATTGATATCACAACATTTATAATATAATGGATTTCCTTGATTATAAATATCATTGTAATTCTTGATTTATATACAGGTTATATGGAAGGGGTTAAAAGTATTGGTGTTCATAAATCACGTCATTCAGGTCGACTTGCAGGTAAGGGAGGAGTTGGTAAGAAATTAATCAGTCCGTCGTCTGATGAGCTACAAATTGCCCATTTTGCTGTTCTACAACATATGACATGTATTGATCCGTATGTTAATGAACACAAGGAAATATTACGATCGACACATTTGCACAAGTCAGACAATTGGTATATCAAACAACATAGGCAATCGTTTTCAGAATGGTTGAAGAAAAAGGTGGAAGAAACTTATTGTGAACCAAACTTTGATAAAATTGTGGAGCAGTTAGCGAAGGGGCCAGATTTTAGAGTTAAATCTTACCAAGGGTATGATATTAACGGTTATACACTTTACACTAAAAATCAAGATGATAAAAGTGCAACGCAAAATAGCAGAGTTACACAAATTGCCTCAAGTACTACGGTTGACAAAATGATAATCGCCAAAGAATCATATTACAGTGTCATACAAGAAATTTGGGAGTTGTCGTATTCTTCAATCAAAATACCTTTGTTTAGATGTAAGTGGGTTAATAATCATAACGGTGTTAAAGTTGACAAACATGGTTTTACACTTGTCGACCTTACAACGGATGGTTATAAATCTGAACCATTCATTCTCGCAACTCATGCCACACAAGTTTGTCAAAGACCCAAGCAAACCAAGATACCATATAGCATTGCAAGGCAAGCGATGTATTCTTGGTGTTGATGATGTTAATGATGAGGAAGAATACGACCAGTTTGACGAATTACCCCCCTTTTCAGTTGGTACTCAACCGGATAATGACTTTACCACACTTGGCACCTCATATTTACGAACGGATCACAACGATGGGATACATATTGATAAAGCAGTCTAAACAAAATAATAAAGGTTTGATATAATTATATGCTTATATATTCTTTCTCTATAAACAACTAAATTAAAGTAGATTTACTAATAGAAATTTAATTTGATTTTTTTTTGCAGAGATCACATTGATAGCATACATATGTTGTTTTATTTAAGGGATTTATTTCGTTTCTATTAATCTTGTACATTTTATTAATTCAGTTATATTTAACTATTTTATTTTATTCTGTTTATGAAGTTTATGCATTAAAACATATAATACAAATAACATAAAGGTAAAAAAGAATCAAACTTTCCTTAAAAAAACTTGCACGCCATGAACACGAATGGACGTGAACCCTATGGATATCGATGGTACTGTAACTAAACACCACAAATTGCCGAAGGGGTGCAAATGAGACGAGCTTGACTAGGCTTGAGCTTGGCTCGTTCAACTTACACAGAGCTTAAGCTCGTGATTAGCTAGAATCCGTCTCTATTTCTAAAGCTCGAGCTCGGTTCATAAGTTAGTTTTTAAGCTAGATCTTGGCTTGGACTCGGCTCATTTATTATTTATTAATTAATTATTTTTTATGTATTTAAAGTTATTATTTTACGGAGTACTTTTTTTCATTATTATATATATTAAACACAAAAAGAGGCGCAACATAATATTGAATTTCATAATTAAACTCTATCTATCAACAAAGCTAGAAACACCTAATACAACCACCAAAAACAAACACACCCAACGTAAGCTACTACATTACAAACGAAATGTACACCAATCCTCCCATGAAAACCCGAACCTTTTCGACCTGTTCTTTATCCAAAGAAAACCGAGCACTTTTATCTCTTCCATCAAATTTTTTAATTGGATAGAAGTCCCTTTGTGAACCAAGGCATTTCGTTTCTTCCAGATACACCACAACGTAACTAAGCAAACCGCATGGAACATTTTGGTCTTATCTTTATGAAACGAAACAAATTTGTGTAAATCGACCAAATCCCGAACACAAAAGGCATAAATAGGGGGGACCTTACACCATTGAGCAACCCAACTCCACACCATTTGAGCTAACCCACAAGAAATAAAGACATGGTCTACCGACTCCTCACACATTCACATATCGGACAAATAGTCGATCTCACCGGAATATTTCTTCTAGCTAACACATCAAGAGTTGGTAGTCTATCTAACATCGCCCTCTAAGCTACAAAGCTCACTTTTCTAGGGATCCAATTATTCCAAATAAAAACATATTAAGGAGTTCTCCACCAACATACCTTTTAGACACCCAACCGAAAAATTCATTGAGGAATCTCCACACCACACTGCCTTGTCGTTACCGGGTTCGAGTATCACCTGTTGACAAGCTGTCAGTAACCCCCTGAACTCTCCCAGAAGAACCGGCCCACCTGGATCTCTAAACCAATCCCATATCCCGCATATCATATCATCTACCATAAAGAGTCGATCAGCCACCGAACACCACTTTGATTTTTCATTTGAAAAAAGAGACGGAAATTGTTCACAAAGGGGTCGGTCGCCGATCCAATTGTCCAACCAAAACCACGTTTGTTCCCCGCTTTTACCACCGTCCGAATTATCCTATTCAACGCAATCCCGGATGATTCAAGTATTGGGGAGATATTTATTATTTTCACCATGGGCCCGCATTCGATACTTTCACCGGAATGAATGACCAAGACCTTGATGAATGATGTATAGCCCATATTACTTTCCACCACAACTTTCCTCTTTCGTTTTTAAATCGCCACCACCATTTGGCAAGTACCGATGCATTTGCGCCTCGTAAGCAACCCAAACCGAGACCCCATATTCGATCGGAGCCGCCACTTTTTCCCAAGCTACCCAACTCATCTTGTCCTTCTCTTCCGAACCACCCCAAAAAAATAATCTCCGCAGCCGATCGAGCTTATCCAACACCCCCGAAGGGGCTTTAAATAACGAAAAATGATAATTAGGGAGAGAGTTTAAAACTGACTTTAGAATCGTAACACGACCACCGAACGACAAGTTTCTGGCTTTCCACCGAGAGAGTCTTTTCTTTTAAACTCCCAATTCACAATTAACAAAATCGGAGTCCGATTTTGTTAATTCCGATTTTGTTAATTGTGAATTGGGAGTTTAAAAGAAAAGACTCTCTCGGTGGAAAGCCAGAAACTTGTCGTTCGGTGGTCGTGTTACGATTCTAAAGTCAGTTTTAAACTCTCTCCCTAATTATCATTTTTCGTTATTTAAAGCCCTTTCGGGCACCTCATATTTACGAACGGATCACAACGATGGGATACATATTGATAAAGCAGACTAAACAAAATAATAAAGGTTTGATATAATTATATGCTTATATATTCTTTCTCAATAAACAACTAAATTAAAGTAGATTTACTAATAGAAATTTAATTTAATTTTTTTTTGCAGAGATCACATTGATGGCATACATATGTTGACGTAATGGATGTTTTATTTAAGGGATTTATTTCGTTTCTATTAATCTTGTACATTTTATTAATTCAGTTATATTTAACTATTTTATTTTATTCTGTTTATGTTCAAACTCCCAATTCACACAAAGAGAAGTTAGCGGCCAATTTATACTCAATTTAATCTTAAGATCCCGCTAATACAATTAAATTAAGAACTGCCAGATTAGTTTTATTATAAAAATAGGTTTGATTGTACAAATTCAAATAATTTAAATAGTTAGGTTTGTTTGTTATGTGGAAATGAAATGGACGAAAAATTTAAAATAAAATGAATTATTATAATTTCATTGAGATGTTCAGGTACGTACCATGTGAGATTTGAATAAATCATTAAATTGTGTTGTTTGGTAGATAAAAAAAGACACATATAAAATAAAAAAGGTGGCGGTGGCGATGGTAGATGATTGTGAAGGTAATGAGTGGCGAGCAGTAATGGTGGTTGGTGGTGGCGGTGGTCAGCAATGATGGATGACAGTTGTTGTTGGTGGTGGTGGGAAATGGTTGTAATCATGGTTAGCGGTGAAGGTGATGGTAGTAATTTTTATTGAAATTTGCAACATCTCAAGTAAAAGTTTGCAAATTTTAGTAAAATTTGCAACATTTTAATAAAAAGGTTGCAAATGTAGTTTAATTTTGCAACCTTTTATAGAAAAAGTTGCTTTAGATCTTCTAACGCAACCTTTAAGTTCAACAAAGTTTCATTAGAGTCAAATGCAACTTATTTGAAAAAAGTTGCTAATAAAAAGTTGCAATAGACCTATTTTCTAGTAGTGATCTGAATAACCCGACTAACACTTTTTGATCCTATTTAACCCGATCTTAATTAGCTTATTCAGGTTCTAGCCAGGTTGGGTTAATCGGGTTTGAGCATTTTGGACACCTCTACATGTGAATGCTCCAATTTTTGATATATGCTATTGACAGGTAAATAACATAAGTGGTACATCAATATGTGAAACAACCATAATGAAGTTCTTTTGACAAATTATTGTGTTAGGTAATAAATTTAGTTTTATGTCAATAGTATTAATTTACAATTTTCAGTATATGGGATGCTTCAGATACGTGGAACACATTTAGATTTGTATTATTAAATGACAATCAGGTCATATTATGTGCAATTAAAGACAATGGGCATAATACGGATAATGATATTTAAGGAAATAAAAGATTTGATGGCCTTTTGAGCAGATTTGACCATTTGGTCAAACTGTTAGATGGTGATGCAGATGCTTAAGTTGAAAGGGGTATTGGGCAGGCTTTACACACTCCTCTGTTTGAATCTTTTAATTTCTGCTTTTTTTTTTTATTAGGAATCAAGTTTGAAAATGCCCAACAAGAAAAACAAAAAGAAATTGAGGGGAGTTGCCAAATGCAAAAAGATTCTCTTGCATCCCGATAAATGTAAAGTAGACTTTGATGCGAATGGTAGAGCAATTGGTGAGAATGGTAGGTTGTTTATGTCTTTTATTGGTTTAGAATTTAAAAGAAGAATTCCCTATAATGTAATCGCGACTAAAGTAAACCCTAAATTGTTCGAAGACCTTTGGGAATTCGCTAAGGTATTGTTTTTTTCTTTTTCCTTTTAATTTAAAAAATTATATTTGTTAATTTTTTATTTAATAAACTGGCAAGAGCGGTTTAATTCTATGCTTTCACGTTTAATTGTTACTTATTATACGTAGGAAACATGAAAGATTCCGAATGACGTCAGGAAAAATGTTACTTTAATGAAGGGAAAGGCTTTAATGAGGGGCTTTAGTCACAAGCTTAGAAAAGATTTTGTTTATAAGGATGAATCGCTCGATAATGATAAAGATGAAGATGGAGATGGAGATAAAGGTCCTTTTAAAGCTTATGATTATCTTGACAAGAACCTTTGGGAATCATTTGTTAAAGCTGTTGATGAAGTAGGCTGGAAGGTTATTTGTGAATTATTATTAATTTATTATTATTAAATTATTCAATTTGTATTTACTTTTTACACTTATTTTAATATTTATGAAGGAAACAAGGCAAAAAGCACAACATAGTGCAGCACAAACCATGAACCTGGGCATGTAGGACGTTGGGGATATGCTGGATTGGAGCCCCATGTTGAATGTAGATGGAATCAGCTTGTTTCAAGCTATCCATTCTTAAATGTTATTCAAAACGAACGTTCTAAAATATTGATAGTTAGTAAAGCTAGTTTCAATGAGGTCACACAATAATATGAACTTGGAGAAAAGCTAGCATCGGAAGATAAAGTGAAAGGAGTACTTGAAGAACTGGTAAGCATTAATATTTATTGTATAACTTTATATTAATCATATTTATAACTATGACAAATTTTTTTAACAGTACTTAAAAGAAAAACAACTAAAGGAAGACGGTTCTTATTCTACAAAGGATGTTGTTACGGAGGTAATTGGGAAGGGACGACAACATGGGGGGCGTACACGATTATTTTTGAATGTGATTGGTCCTACGAAATGCTTGTTTTCCTAACAAAAAACAAAGAAAAACAAACGCGAGGCTATAGAGTTAGTGGCTGGGGAGAGCCCAAGTTCGCACACAGAAATATTGGTAATACATTTTTAAAGTTTTTTATTCACTATTTTAAATATATTTACAAAAGCTACTGTTTTCAGTCTGTTCAAAAATGTGAACTTCTACTTCCTGATAACGAAGGAGCTCCTAAGGTTTTAGGCATGGGCCGTGTTCATCCTAATATTGGGAGGATTATTCACAATTGCCCAATGAGAGACGGTTTCGTCAAAGTTCAAGTGGATAGAGTTATAGAAGGTTGCGGATCAGCCTGTCTCTTGCCTGAGTCATGTATTTTGGACGAAGTAGAATGTATGGAAGATGCAAAAGGAGGTTTTATTCAGTGGCCCATTAAATTAATAAAGGTATATAAAATATAAAAATTGTATACTGATTTCTTTTGTTGATATACTAATGTTATTTTCAACGTACAGCTATTAAACAAAAATTCTCATGAAACCGCGTCTCAATATTCTCCGAGTACACTTTATAGGCCACAGGTATTTTTTAATAATAATAATAATAATAATAATTATTATTATTAATTATTCGATATAAAAGAAAGCGTGTTTTGCCAATGTAGTTGGAAGAAAAATCTACTCACACACAACGAATGATTCCGGATGAAAGAAACGAGTTTCAAATGTACTCGTATGCATTACAAGACGATGAGGCTTTTAGTCAGCTGGTAATCATAATATACATATATATTTATGTATGTGTGTTAGGGGTGTTCACGGTCCGGTTTGAACGGTTTTTGGGTTAAATCGTTAGTACCGTTTTTTGATAATTGAAAACCGAAACCTAACCGTCAACAATCAAAACCGAACCAAACCGAATCATTACTAACGGTTTGGTCCGGTTCAGTTTCACGGTTTAAATTTGTTATGTCTTTATAATAAAAACCCACGAAAGATAAAATAAAACATTAACCAAAATGCATAGAACAATCTTGTTATATGAACATACTACATGTTTATAATTATATGAATCTCATTATTCAAATAAAATAAATAAAATTTAAAAACACCTGTCTCATGAAATAAATTAAAAGCACATGTCTTAAGTTTATAATTATAGATTGTGATATGCTACTATAGTTTAAAGCTAAAAATAGATTTAGCCTATGTTCATAATAATTAATCGAATCATCAAATATTAACTACAGATAACTAAATATATGTATTATGAAATAAATAATTAAAACTAATATATTATCAAATCTTATGGTCCGGTCCGGTTTATTTGAATGGTTTTTTTGTATAAACCGTAAACTAAACCGTTCATTACGGTTTGAAAATTTTCAAACCGACCAACCAAAAGTTAAAAACAAAAGCCAACCACGAAACCAAACCGACAACCGGTTTGGGCGGTGTAACGGTTTACAACTGAACCGTGAATACCCCTAGTGTGTGTGTTTATGTTTCTATATATGGACTAATAATAAAATTATTGGTTAATGAAGCTTTTTGATAAACAGTTTTCTCATAACATAATCGAGCATGTTTCTTTATATAAACCTACCGAGCCCGTTCATGATGCTAATCAACCTGCCAAGACTTGTTTCTATATCTAAACCTTCAAAAGATAAAATCAAAATAGCAAAACTTTTAGAAAGAGCGAGGTTGTCAAGTCCTCAAAGTATATATGGATTAGCAAAACAAGTGGCTATTCAAGCTGAAAAAACCATGACTTTAGATTGTACCACGCCGCAAGGGATGCATGAGAAACAAATTGAAGAGACTATTGAATTAGAGGCAGTTCTACAATTATGTGTGATGGCTGGGCAGATATTTGTTTTGTGCATAGGTTTACCATGTAAGTTCAACTAATTTTTGTTTAAATAATTTGCGCCATTATTTTCTACCGTATAACCAAGTGTTACTAACCTTATCACATTTCTTTTCTGCTTTTATTTTAGGTATTTGTATGATTCTAGGAAACGAGAGGGTTTAAATAATACCGTATACTTTCATCCTCGGTATATTGAAAGTGGTCTTTTCTTGCATGATGAAGAGTATGTGATCGAGCACATAAAAGAGGTCATATCTTTTCACAAGGATAAACAATGGTTTATGGCGCCGCATAGGATCGGGTATTTTTTTTCACATCATGATCAATTTAATTAACACTTTTAACATTCTTTTAGTTATATAAGAGTGTTTAGTTTTTATTTGCCAAGTGTTGTTTAATTCAAATCATTTTCATACTTACGCAGACGGCATTGGGTGCTGATTTTACTTCAACACAATCTGATATTAAAAACTTGGAAGGGTCACATATTTGATTCACTTAAAGGTACAAAGGATCCTTCAGATTACGAGATTACAGAATTATTTGAAAAAGCCATAAAACAGAAAATGACGTGGGTTATGGTTGATGTAAGTTCTCTTTCATTTATTCCAAATTGTTTATGTTTATATTTTAATTAACTAATTGTTAATTCAATTATTTTTTTTAGTGTCGTCAACAACCTAACGGATGGGAGTGTGGTTATTGTGTTATGATGGCTATGCATGATTTTGTGATAAGTAACAAAGAACATATGGTAAGCATATTTTATGCATTCCTGTTTATATATGTTTAACAGCAATGTATATTAAAATGTAATATGACTTGTATTTATCTTTATGTTGTAGCTAGTAAATAAAAAAAGAATGGTTCGTCGAGATGAAATTAACGAATTTGTTGAGCGTACTTTAAAGGTGTTTATATTATTACTCGGTGACCGTGAGGACGTGGAAGATTAATGAAGGTATGCTCTCTTTTATAATTATTATTATCTTTTTTCATTTTCTTCAATTTTTTGGAGTTAATTACATAGATGGCTAATTAACTTTGACCCCTTTGTCCACTATGACTCGACATCTATCCTTTGACTCCAACGCCTATGCTTGCTAACGGGTTTGTGATAACATAGATCACATACAATGTTAGGCCAAAGGGCTTTGTATTAACTTATGCATTTATATTTTCTCGATTTTGTTCTAGGTAGCTAATAGACAAATTATTTTGTGTGTATTGGTTGGTGACAATTTTTTTTATGTGTAGCTTGTGGTGGATAAAGGAGGCTTCATTGCATGAAGTGGAATGAACTTTTTAACTAGTTGAAGGAACTTTTTAGTTGGTTGTTTATGTAAGGTTGTAGTGAATCTTTAGATATTTTTGTATGTTTTTTTAATGTTTTTGGACTTGTTGTAGTTGTTTTATATATTTATAAAATGACTCACTAGTATATTAATTTTATTTATGTTTATATGGTTTTGAATTAATTTTAATGTGAATGGTTCAGTAATATTGTAATATTATTTAATATAATGAGAATGACTTAAAATTGGTTCAAATAAGGCGGTTTTATTTTGTTCATATATAGCGCTTTTGCATTGTTCATATATAGCGGTTTTGTTTTGTTCATATATAGCGCTTTTGCATTGTTCAAATAAAACGCTTTTGAATTGTTCAAATATAACGTTTTTTGTTTGCTCAAATATCGCGGTGCACCTGTTCGAATAAGGCGGTCATTATCAAATATAACAATATCTTTTATAGCGGTCACTAAACCGCCTTATTTAGTTCAAAAACGTTATATTTGTTCATCATTTTTGTACTAGTGATTGTACAACTAACATTGTATATTAGTATACTAGCTTTAGAAACCCGTGTAGTACACGGGATAAATTAATGAATAAATTACAATAAATAATTTAATACTCATAAAAAAATAATTAAGTCTCTTTATATTATGTAAAAAATTGTATTACAATATAGTCGTTTTATATCATCAAATATATTTGAATTATAAATCGAGAATGAGTTGTTTTACTATCGGTATACAATAATGAAGCAATGTCACTTGAATCAATATTTAAAACAATGAGGCCTTTCGATGTGAGATGTAGCTCAAGTCTTTTACAAAAATGTTATACATTCCATACCCCCATAGACAAAAAGGACACCGGATTTTTCTTTTTAAACAGCTTTCATGGTGTCCTTATAAACACATTGTTCAACTATAACAATAGTCTTTCTTATAATAAATATAAAAAATGGAAAATTTGTCTATGATTTTTAAGACTAAAATATTTGTAAAAATAATAAAAAAGAATATTATAGCTTTATTCAATACAAAGATGTCTCAAAAATTTGAATGTTAATGTACTCTTTAACATAAACTCTTTTTTATATACATTTCAATTTTAAAAAAATATATATATTTATGACACATAATTATTATATTAATTTTTTTATTTTAAGTATGTTTAGAATTAATATTATTTTATATTAAGTATGTTTATAATATAATTTATGGCATTAATAATTCAATAAATGGAGATTGACCAATACATATTATATGTTGAATTTATAATCAATACCATATTTAGAACCAAATTTTTTTTCTTTTCCATCAATAAAATTTGGAGGGAACTTGATAGTGAGAGTTAACCTCAGAATGCCATGTGTCCAGAATTATTTTCTTATTAGTATATGTATATATAGAAAAAGTTGGCAACATATATTAGAACTTGATGCTAGTTTTTTAATATATTTTGTTTTTTTTTTTAATTTACAATATGTTTGTGCTTATGATATGTTTATTTTTATTTAAGTTGTACTTAAGCTTATGGTTTCAGACCAGACTTCTATCCGAGGACCGTGGCCGCTTACCACTAGTCCCCAAACACTCTTCTTGCATGCTTTTGAATTTGATTCCTTTTATATTATTCTAGTGGGCTTATCAAATAATGAATACCAATACTGATCATCAATAGGAGGCGGCTCAAAATATGTTGGTCATTTGTTTTTTACTTGACTTCTTCAAAAGGAAATTGACCATCTACAAAATGGATATCACAAGATGTGCTAAGTTTTCCTAGTTCATTGTCGTATAATGATGTGTTGCAAAACACATTCATTTTCATGCTTGTTTTTAATAAGATTTCATGCTAAATTATATCGTTTATTTGTTGAAATTAGCATTTATTTACGTGTTTTATAGTTTTTTGGTACCCGTGTACGAGAGGAAGGGAAACGAGGCTAACTCATGTAGAAACGACCACAAGGGAGAAATCAAGAAAGTGAAGGAAGAAAATTAGAAAATAAAAATGGATTGGAAATGAAGTTTTTGGAAGATGACACGATAGGGGTTGAATTATGAACACGTAGGAAAAACGGGGAGGAAAACGAAAATTTTACGAAGAAAACAAGATTATGCCGATTTGAATCCACAATGATACACGACGGACTAGTTATTTACCCGCTGCTATGCTCTACAAGCGTACTTCGATCTCAATTTGTAATCGACCATTATATGACCCTAGACGATTTTACATCCCTAGATGCCATTCTTCGTTCTCTCAGCCGTCACACAACATCCTAAGGTGATTTTGGAGCATGAGCAAGCTTTGGAATCATTCGGAAGCATTCGGGTTGAAGATTATTGAGTCTTGTAAGTTCAGTTTTGTGTTATTGTCTGAAATCAGTCTGTAATCGACCTATGAACTTCTTGAAAGACCTATATACCTCTGATTTCGTGATTTGCTTTCATACGAGTAGCTAAACTCCATAGAACTACATAGGTTTGGTTATTAACGGTGATTTGCTTTAATGTACCCTTTCGTATCATAAGGATATCCTAAGAATACTACCGGCCTCCCCCAGATTTGAAACTTGTCTCCTCCCGTTTCCGTGCTTCAGTAGTACACTAAGCATCTCAGAACCTTTATATTTTTGAAATTAGGTTGCTTTCAAAAAAATATTCATATGGTGTCTTGTTTTTAACTGCTTTAAACGATAATCAATTATTAACAGCTGTATGCATTCTCCCCAAAGTTTTCTGGGTAAACTGCTTGAAATATTAGTGAACGAGTCGTTTCAAGCATTTGTCGATGTTTGCGTTCCACTAATCATTCAATAATTTGTTATTATCTCATTCCCTTATGTTTAGTTATTAGTTTGCTTTGAGGCCATTTACGTTGGATGTAGACAGTATTTCTTCAACTGAATTAATCGAATAACCCAAGGCCTTTAACTTCTCTTATATCAACAATTTTCGTGGTATGGTGAAAACTTTTTTCAATGGCGAGTTGATAATTGTTGAAAAATTAAATGTTGGTGATCAAACTTGGTTGGCTATGAAGAACTTTACCATGAAGCAACCGTTGTTCCATGATTTCTGAGCAGTAATTAACTCTGAGATTGAGCCAAAGTGGGTCAAGTATCAAAGCAGTAGTAGCGCAAAAAGAAATAGAGGCCGGGAATCAAGGTCAACAGCTTGTTCGTTTAATAAACTGTTAGTGGTGTGATTCAGTAGTCTTTTTTTGTTTCACTTGTAACAACTATTTGTTTGAGTTCCTCTTGATCGTGGTATGCATATAAGGGATTGGAGAATCCTTTGTTTTTTTGTTCGAAGATGTTTGGGACTGTTTATATTAGCTGGCTTTGTAAGAATATATATATATATATATATATATATATATATATATATACACACACTAGTTTTTATCCCCCGTATTACGGAGGTTGCTTTATATTATTTGTTCTAATATTTATTTATTTTTTGTATTTATATTTTTTTTATTGTATGAAAGTTAATAATATACTTATGGTTTGATGATAAATTGTTTGACAAATAAATGAGATGTTATAACTCGGTTTAAAAACTAGATGGTTTTGATGAGACCCAAGACCCGTTTATTTCTTTTACTATAAAATTGGTTTTTTAATTATAAATAATATTTATGAAAGTTATTAATATACTTATGGTTTGATGAGACCCAAGACCCGTTTATGTTTTTTACTATCAAATTGGTTTTTAATTTAAATAATATATAAATCTTTTTTAAAATAAATAAGATATTAATTTTTAGTATATCCTATTTTATAGGATTTTTAAATCAATAATTTAGTGAGAATACTTTTTTATTGATGGAGATGTTATAACCCGTTTAAGGAATATCTGGGTTTGGTAAGACCCATACCCTTGAATTCGGGTCAAATGCATGAGAAGCCACCATTTAGAAATCAAGCAAATCTGGTGACTCCAAAAAGGGAGGAGCGACCACATCGCGACACGTAGGATTTTTTGGTTTTCGTTTATATATATATATATATATATATATATATATATATATATATATTATATATATATATATATATATATTAATGGCCATCGTGATCATTTATATAATAGATTAAAATTAATTAATTATACCTTATTATTATATTAGCTAGATAATTGTTGATGGACCAAATTACCCTTTCTTGCTAATTAAGGATTTCTCCTTGGGTGTATATAAATATATGGAAAGTCTAATTAACATCACATAACATAATCCTAAACCTGACATCAAATTTCGTCACCCTCTCTCCCTATATATTATTGGGTTTCTCAAGAACCCTAATCCCCATCACTAATATACATCCTAAAGGGGAATTGTAACATCCGACCTTTTTAGAAATAATAGATAAATGATGGTAGGCTTAAAATAAATGGACTTATAATAAATCATGGATTTGATGGGATAATGAGCTCAAGGTCCATGGGCTTAAGGAGTATAAATACCCCCTAAACCCTAAACCCTTTGCATCTTCATCATTCTGCACCTTAGCCTACACCATCAAAAACACACTTAAGCCAAACACTCCCTACACTATTCTATTCTACGATCCGAGGCCAACAAAGGTAAGAAATCATTTGTCTCAGTTGACCCAACATTATAGAACACGACACCGCAGCCCGGGATACCGAATGAGCTGTTTAAATCTAGATTTAGCTTTAATCGGGTGTTTAATCAATCAAAAATGAGCTTAAGGGTCACCTTAGCTTGGATCTGGACCACCTGAAGCTACATGGGCCATAAACAATCAAAATCCGGCCAACCGTGGTGGTTAACGACGGCTGACAGTGCGGAAATCTCTGAAAACCCTAAAAACGCGTTAAAGAAGGGCTGACGTGCACATATCCGATGGATATGTGCCCAACGGATAAACGAGGAGCGGATAACACTTATACGATGGATATGTGAAGCTCAACTTATACGTCGGATAAGTGATCCTAACTTATACGGCGGAGATGTTGGCACTTATACGTTAGAAACATATACGGGGGTTTAAACTTCAGTTTCTGATGAGGTTTTTAGTAAATACTTATTAATGAAAATAAAATTTTTCCAAGCTGACCCGGCAGCTTAACCCAGCCAGGGGCTCTACTCCTTGGACCTTGTTAGGGGTTGCCGATACTAGAACCTCGCTGCCAGGGGCGCTGCCACCGGACCCCATTAGCTTGGGGTTTCATTAACCTAGATATATGATATAGTTAGTAGTAGTTAAGTAATGAGTGTTAATTCCCACACAGTTAGTCGTGCCCAACTGAGAAGAGGTGTGACCATAAACTCAGAAAGGAATAGGACACATGTGAGTTTCTATCCCCTTTTCTCTGTTATGTTTTTTCGGGGTTGTGTGCATACTCCTATGTGTTAAGTTAATACATTTACCTTAAGTGCATGCTATATGAATGTTTATGGATGATATAGGAAGAGCTAAGAGTATGTACGTAGACGTATATGAGTGTATATATATATATATGACTAAAAGAACGTACGGTATGTATGGTTGTATGCTTAAAGGGTTGCAGACCCTAATAATATATGCGAAGGTTAAAGGGTTGCAAACCCTGATAATATCTGCGAAAGTTAAAGGGTTACAGAGCCTACTAATATATGCGAAGGTTAAAGGGTTGCCGACCAATACTAATATCTGCGAAGGTTATAGGGTTGCAGACTCTAATAATATCTGCGAAGGTTATAGGGCGAAATGCTCTTTAAAACGTAGGGATAGCTATGTATGTAATGAGAATGGAAGTATGAAAGAAAGAATTAATGTATACAAGTATGTATGAAAGAAATATAAACAGGTTAAGTAAGTAATATGTATTTTCGGATACGTATATATGCAAGTATGTGAATGTAATGTATGTTGCCTGATTAACTAGAACTCACTCAGCGTAGCTGACTTTTAGTATGCACACATGCAAATAGAACGAGACAGCTGACTTGAGGAGCATGGTTAAAGAATAAAAAAGCTGGTATCTGAAGATTGAAGTTATATGTTTTGTTATGTTTGAGCTTAAAAGACATGTTTATGTTTTAATGTTTTTGTATGAAGGATTGATGTTTTAATTATTCTGCGAATAGTTTAATTCACTCTGATATTTAGAACAGTGTTTATGAGTAAATCCTGAGCTAAAGTAGGGCACCGGGACTGGGGCTTTACAGAGGAACTCGACAAAGCTGACTATCATGTCGTCTGAATCATTCTCATCAGCCGTGGCTTCTCTTTCTGTTGTGACATACTGACATATATGTTTTAGTTATATGCTTATCATAATATTCATGTTTTCTATTACATACATGAAGAACTGATCAACATGTGGTATCAGAGCGATGTTGATTAATCAGTTCTTCATGTCTTCCATTAACTCAGGATCTAAACCGGAAGACATGGACTAAAACCAGATAAACCCTAAGATAATTTTCGGTTTTTATTAATTCGTTTTTTATTTTAAAAACCGAATATTAACAAACCCTAACAATATTTCGGTTTTAAGATCTGGATTGGTATAATGTTTTACTAAATTTTTGATTATAATTTATCCCAAGATATTTCGAATTCTGAAAAATTAAAAAAAGGAATTGTTTTGAAAATAACTAAATCTTGGATAAACTAACAATCATAATAATTCAGATCAAACATTATCGAGTAACTATTTGGACATATGTGCTAAAAGTAGTAAAATAATTTATTAACTAAAATATGATAATCTAGACACTAAGTAATAATTCTAGACTCTTAAACTTAACTTAAACTACTAACCGGCAAGTGAACCGACAGACTCTAGTAAAGCTAAGTAAGTCTGGATATCGAACCCACGGAACCGTTTAAATTACGTAAATAGCTAATTAGACTCGACTGACTGACATGACTATTTATTAATATTATTTAAAAGGGGGGGGGGGGGTTAAACTAAATAATATTTAAACTAAACTTAGCCCTAATTAATTTAATAATAATAAAATCTAATGACTACTTAAAACCCTAATTAATAATTAGTTAATAAACTAACTGAAACCTTTAATTAATTAAAAGACTAAAAAAAGCAAATTACTTTGTATTAATTCGGATGATAATATGACTACCTAGGCTAGAATCCCCTAACTTATAGCTATCAATTAAATAGGAAAATTAAGTTATAGAATTGGGATTGTAAGATAGACCCTTGAAAGAAAACCCAAACATAACCCCTAACCCTTCACAAGAAGACACCTATGAGTTTGAAACAAGTTTTAAGACACACCAGTTTTAATTATTAAACTCCCTTACGGTTATTTTATTATTTATGTTTAAGTACCTTTATAGTGAAATCCTACATTACAGCGCAGAAATCAAAGGTAGCTAAGTAAACTCAATTGACTTAATAGACTCAGTTGACAATTCAAACCTAGACGGACTCTTTACGAAGAAATGTATCTAGAAATCTTAATCATCAAAGATCTATCAATAACCTATCACCTTACAACTTTCTAGGTTAGCAGCTCACTTTTATTTATTTGATTAGTTTTATTGTTTCTATGATCTTATTCAAATTCGGTCACAAACTAGTCAAGAAAACATAGTAAATGACCTAACAAAACCCTATCTTATGAAACAATCAACAAGGGTAATGTGAAACAATAAACCTAAGCAAATAAAACCAAGTAATCATATGCATCAATTAAATAAAACTCAACACTTTACTTAAAACATAGATTCCATAGCGAAAAGAACCCCAATCAAAATTCAACCAAACAAAGGGTCATCATGACATAGGTAGCTTAATAAGTTTAGCCTAGCATCATGTAATCAAAAGAAAATAAAATAATATAAGAAAACATGGTGAAAGTAATGAAGAACCAAAAATCAAAGGTGATAAAACCCGTAATCTTCACTCTTGAATGTATAGATCTTCACCGGATGCTCTATTGCCTTCACAACTGCCAAGAATCTCATATATTAGCTCCAATAATCTCCAAATTCGTCTAGTGGTTGTAGGGTATTTTTAGGGTGTTTATATAGTGAAATAGGGCCCAAAACCTGACGGAAAATGCAAACTTTCTGGAATTATTACATCTAGGCACCGCACGACCAGGGATGGAAGCCTGACCGCGCGGCGCGGCGTAGTCGCATCTGGTGCTTGGTTTGATCGGTTCTCTACCCGGTTCCTTTCCTGATGAGTTCTGGCTTCTCGTTTAGGGTTGTTTTGACTCGTTTTTCGCACTTTTCAACCACGATCAACTTCCAGAACCTACAAATCACAATTATGTTAGCAGTATACAAATCTTAACTAAAAACGAACAAAACCTAAAAAATATTATATAAAATATACAAGGGAAATATATATATTTATCATTATATCAAATATCCTCACACTTACTCTTTTTTCGTCCCTGAAAAATCCTAATGCAATGGAATCAGAATCGAAAAATATAGTCTTAAAAACATATAGATTAATTTAAAGTTTTAGAAAAATGTAAAAATTATGATCACCGATATTGTTGTCCACTTAAACCCATGCCTTGATCTTTACCGGAACAAATAAGATCCAACAATTTCTTTTATTTTATATAACTCAGTGGTTTACACAGTAAAGACCCATTTATTTTCAGTTTTTACCAGACCAGACCACCCCAACTTGAATTAAACCTCAAAATTAGCAGATTTAATTTTTTTGCTCTCTTTTTTTATGAATAGTTAAGACGATCAAGGGTATTGTTTATCCACTTATGTTTAAGCATCAAGGTCATCCAAAGCAGCCATTAGATACAATTAAGGTATACTTAATTAATTAGCTAGTGTTCCCCACAACATGACATACCCTTGTTATCAAGAAATACCCCGAACCCATCACCGTAGGTGAGTATACACGGATTCATCTGTAGGGTTTACATGTGGCGTGTCCATTGTGGTATGTTTCTTAATGCAATGAGACACGAGCAAGAGGACCCCACATGGCTAACATCGTGGATGATCAATTTAGTAGTGTATTTGTACTTTAAGTACGTAATGATCAAGTTTAATGACTATATGTGGCAGATAACTACGAGTTTGCTCTTTTTTTAGCCTTTTTTTGAATATTCACAACCCCACTTAGGAGTTGTGAATACCCAGATGATAAACCGCATACAAACCGATAGTCTCTGGACCCGAGGCATCCAATCAATACAAGATTTAAGGTTATAAAACCATACGCCAATAAAATGTAAAACACTAAAGCTAGATAGTTTAAGATATATATCACTAGCTACTTGGCATAATCTAACATTAAACCTACCCAAGCATCATATGACAACGTATTCAAATCTAAAATTCATAATATTTATAACATTCTTACCAAAAATTGAGGCTTGAGTATGACCCGACCTTTCATTACTTAATTTCCACGGACAAAACGCTTTACCCACCAAAGAGTTCCGTTTACCCATTTATCAAATTGCCATTTCATTCTCAAGGCTAAGCCTAGCGACACATCCCAAGTTAAGTGTGTTTTCTTTTCTATTATCTCATATTATTAGTAAGGTGAAAAACCAATTTTCGATAAATATTATCATCTCCCACTTTCACACAGAAAACTATATTCAAGAGACATTTTTAATTTTTTTTTATATATACCAAACAAAAGTTAGTTAAAAACTTGTGTTCCATCCCCACACTTAAATTTTACATTGTACCCAATGCAGGAACAGAAACACGACTCAATAAAACTCAAAACAAAAACCTAAAACTTAAAATAAATAAAAAAAAATCCTAAAAAGTAAAAACATAAAAATAGAAAAACAAAGTACAATGAAAAAGACTTAGCTGGTAATATGTGAGACTGTCAATATTCCAGTCTATTTCCATGGGTGCTCTCCTTATCGACCGCTCACCAAGTTTTAGTAACTCATTCTTTCTTTTTGAAAGGATACGGCCACTCCTCTCGACATACCTAAGTTACATCAAACACAATATCTAGAAAATAACTTATAAGTCTTTAATAGTCACCATACTCCAACCCTCCTACCCAACCAACTAGTTTAGAACAATATTAGTACAAACCAAATAAAAATAAAAACATCATAAAAAGAAAAATAAATAAACTAAAATATACAAACTCCCAAAGCTGACGTGCCGTCCCCACACTCAATCATCGTCCTCTTCCTTCTCTTCTTCTTCTTCTTCTTCTTCTTCTTCTTCTTCTTCTTCTTCTTCCTTTGAACTTTGCTCAAACGTCCGATACGGCGCTGCATCACCAAAATTCGGGTTATCCGACATGTAGAACGACGCCCTATTACCATAACCATAAGCACACGGGGGAACTCGAACCACTCGGACCAGCAACATCCGGCTGTCGGAGATAATCAGGTAAACCAATGTTCAGCCCAGTCATCAGGTGTCTCAATGTGTCTTCCTGCCTTTACTGGTTCTCTCTCATAATCCTGCTCAATTCATCACACTATTTGGTCATATAAGCCCACATCTGATCAAAACCGAACTCCATCCGGTCATACAATGACTAAATACTAAACTTCTCGAGGCGAGGCTACCTAAGCGGGAACTGCATAGCCGACCTCTCAGACCGATGTAAAGGCTTCTAATGATGTGTAGGCAATCCGACTCTCATAGCCGCAACAACCTCGGAATCCGGTGGTGGCTGAACCTGTGGACCCGCCTTGATATATTCCCATGCTAGCGGGTCACTAGGCTTTAAAATTCCCGCTTTCCTCAAATCCTTAACTCCAACAAATTCCACCGTGGGCCCCTTTCGCATAAAATCAGGTTTAAACTCTTGAAAGGCCCTAAATTCTGAGCCATAACCGTAATATGGGGTCATATAAAGCTTTGACCTTTTCTTTGTTCCTCCTCGTCTTGCGCGGTGAAAAGACCACGCCAAAATACTAGCATAATTAACCGACACCCTCTCTACCATCGCCAACAAACAAAACAAATCCAACCAATTAACTTTATTCTCACCCGAAACTCAACCAATAAGCGTGTTCACCAAAATGCAAAGAGTATAACGAAGTACCGGGTCTCGAATATATGAGCTTACCATACTACTTGAAAACGAAGAACACACTATCATCTCCCAAAACTCGGCCAACTGAACATTAGAAAAACTTACCAGTTTCGGGTGCTTGAAGGCACCCCTCAAACTTGTCTTAAATTCCGGCAACTAAACCTCTGCTACCAAGTAAAAACCGCTCCCTATCGCGAACTCGAACATGTTCGTCTCATACTTCTTTCGACCAAGAGAAAACGTAACCGGATTCGGTTGATTAAAATTACCATCTTTGTATAGAAAAGTACTTAAAAATTCCAAAGTCAAGTCTTTATATTGTGGCTTGTCGAGACATAACATCGCTTTAAACTTTGGCCCCAACAACTCCTCAACTTGCTCCGCCTAACTGATAGTATCCAACAAACTCCAATCAGTTGTCTTGTAAGTAAGCAAATCCGAATTAATAAGATTATCCATCCTAATACACTCTTCCGACTCTTCTGAGAATTGGAGTAACGAACTATCACGGAGCTTTTGACCTTTTCTTCTCGTTTCAATCGGTTTGTTTTAATACTCAATAACACGAGTTTTCGGCTTAGAAATGACAACCTCAGCCGGCCGCCTCGTGGGCGCGGAACCGGGCCTCTCTTATGCTTTCTCGCTTCTTGAGACACATCCATATACGACATCCCGAAAACAAAAATAGATAAGCAAACAAACAATGAGAGTAAGTAAAAAAGTAAAATAAAATAAAATATGTTTTTGAAATTTTCGTTTTTGTTTTTTTGTTTTTTTAAATAAATAAAACTATAAAATCTGAAAATAAAATAATAATAAAATTTGAAAATAAAAACTTTGGAAATTCGGGTTACAAAATATTTCAAATCAAACTCATCCGAATGGAAATTGAGTACGAATGAATGGTTTATTATTAAATAAAGCTAACGGAAAACCAAAATTTTAAAACGAAGTTAGTTTACAAAGCCGACATCTCAATGTATATTACCTCCACCCGGCACTTTAATTGTCCCAACAACAAACCGAACATTGAGTCAAAAACGAATGGAAAAACCAAAAATTGGCAAAATATATAGTTAATAAAACCGTTTTCCATCTCGTTTCAACCTCTAAAAATTTCAAGTTTAACATCCCATAACTAAACCCCAACACTAGATACACTTGGTTAAACCCAAACCGACCCAACCGCAACCTCAATACAATCTTTTAAAAATTACCTACCCAACCAAGCGCACCCAACAAACTGAAACAATATGCCAAACCAAACCAACCCTCACCCATAAACCAACTCCTACAACTAGTTCTTAACCAAACCCGACAACCAACTAACCAAATCAAAGAAAAAACTAACACTAAGAATACAAATAAAGTACAAGAATACAAGAAATCATACCTTTAAGTGATGCAAACAAGGATTAAAGTTGCAAAAATTTGGAAAGTGAGAGTGGTGCAAGTGACTTGAATGATAAAGAATACGTTAAAATTTATGGTGGGTTATGATAATGTGATGAGATTATGATGAATTTGTGGTTTAATTTGGTGAAAAAGAGTGTAAAAATGGTGGATTTGGTGAAAATGGGGGTTAGGGTTCATGGGTTTTGGGTGAGGGAGAAAGGGGAATTTGCAAAAGTGGTAAAAAGAGTATAATATGGTGAAAAATTATAAAAAAAAACTGATGTTAGGCATGCTAGCCGCGCTGTGCAGTGCTCTCTTGATCGGCTCCCCCTTGCCCGCGTCGCGCGGGGAGGTTTTGCCACCTCGTCGTGCGGCGCGAAGAGGTGTTTTTCTAGAAATTATCGATTTTTTGATGCCTAAATGACTTGGAAAAAATTATAAAAATTTACAAGTCATTTTATGCCCATTTTATGTCATTTTTACGTACAAAACTTACATGGAACCTTTGAATTCTCGTCAAATCCTCTCTTCATGATGGTAATGATTTTTTGAAACAAATCAACGACACAAACAAAACTATCGTTAGTGACTCAAAGAAAATTAAAAACGCAAAATAAAAAATGAAAATAAGATAAAATGTACAAACTCTACACTTGAGTTTTCACTCAAGAACTCCTTCGAATGATTCACTTCGATGGATCGAGGGGAGTTTCCTTCACCTCGATTGAATCCTCCGACCGTCCAATATAATGCTTTAAACGATGGCCATTCACTTTCCACGATATTCCATTGTCCAGATTCTCTAGCTCCACCGCTCCATAAGGTAAAACTTCTTTCACCAAATACGGTCCCGTACACTTTGATCTTAATTTACCTGCAAATAACTTCAAACGAGAGTTAAATAATAATACTTTATCACCTTTCTTAAATTCTTTACCTCCCTCCAAACGTCGATCATGCAAAACTTTCATCTTTTCTTTGATATTCAACGATCGAGAATACGCTGCATCACGAAGTTCCTCCAACTCATGAATTTGAAAATATCTTTTCCTCGCAGCGTTGGTAAGATCAAGATTAACCATCTTCAAAGCCCAAAATGCCTGGTGCTCTAACTCCACGGAAAGATGACAAGCTTTACCATAGACGGGCATAAACGATGCAGTACCCAATGACGTCTTATACGCGGTTCTGAATGCCCATAACGCGTCATCCAACTTCTCCGACTAATCTTTCCGACTTATCCCCACCGTCTTCTCTAAAATTCTCTTCACTCCTCTATTTGCATTCTCGACTTAACCATTCGTTTGAGGATGGTAAGTGGTAGAGGTGTGATGGGTAACTTCATAATGAGCCAATGCCTTTTCCGTGATGGTGTTAAAAAAATGGGTGCCCCGATCACTAATAATAGCCCTCGGAGTACCTAAACGAGTAAACAACTTCTTGAGAAACTTCACAACAACCTGAGCATCATTGGTGGCCAATGCTTGGGCTTCAACCCACTTAGACACATAATAAATAGCCACTAGAATATACTTGTAACCACTGGAAACAGGGTGGTCCCATAAAATCGATGCCCCAAACTTGTAACATTGGTGGCCAATGCCCCAAACATAAAAAATTTCAAGAGTTTGTATGGGGTTTTGAGGCATCTCATTCTTAGATGAAATATTACCGGTAGGTTGACAAGCATCACACGTCTTAACAAACTCCATAGCATCCTTCACACTCGTCGGCCAATAAAAACCACAATCAAATATCTTCTGAGTCGTAACATGCACACCATGATGATCCTCCATTAAACCTTCATGAACATGCTTTAGGATATCCAAAACTTCTTCTCTCGTCACACACTTTCTAAGATTTCGATCACCACCAATATTGAAAAGAAACAGATCATCCCATACATACCGAGTAACACCCTAGAAAAACTTCTTCTTTTGTTGCGTAGTCATCCCCTTCAACACAATGCCATTAGATAAATAATTAGCAAAATCAGTGAACCATGGCATAGCTTGCTTTTCGGCCGCAACAAAATCAACCGACTCATGTGGGAATCTATCTCCAATGTCTTCTTCACGAATCTATTCTCTCTTTGGATATTTTAAATGGGATCTGCCGCTACATTCTCCGCCCCCTTCTTGTCTTTGATTTCTATGTCAAACTCTAAAATTAGAAGAATAGAAAAAATAAGACGAGGCTTCGCGTATTTCTTATGAAAGAGAAAACGCAAAGCTGAATGATCGGTAAAAATGGTAGTCTTCGAAAGCACAAGATATGACAGAAATTTGTCAAATGCAAACACAAAGGATAAAAGTTCTTTTTCGGTGGTGGTATAGTTTTCTTGGACATCATTCAACGTCTTTCTTGCATAATATATCGGATGAAAGTGTTTCTCATGCCTTTGCCCCATAACCGCCCCAACTGCATAATCACTTGCATCGCACATGAGCTCAAAGGGAAAGCTCCAATCAGGTGAAACAAGAATGGTAGCACTCAAAATTTTCTCTTTCAAAAACTTGAATGCCTTCAAACAATCTTCATCAAACACAAAGGGAACATTTTCTCAAGTTGTCTGGTAATCGGACGGGTAATTTTGGATAAGTCTTTAATAAAACGCCGAGAAAAACCTGCATGACCAAGAAAACTCCGTATAGCATTGACACTTGTCGGTGGAGGAAGTCTACTAATCGTATCAATCTTGGCCCGATCCACCTCTATACCATATCTTGAAATCTTATGACCCAAAACTATCCCTTTTGTCACCCTAAAGTGACACTTTTCCAAATTTAACATCAACTTCGTTTCAATACACCTTTTCAGCATCTTTTCAAGATTCCACAAACACTGATCGAAAGAATTACCGTAAACTGAAAAGTCATCCATAAACACCTTCATGGATGTCTCTATCATATCCTAAAAGATCCATACAACGCCGAAAAGTGGCCGGAGCGTTACACAACCCAAACGGCATGCGTCGATATGCAAACATGCCATACGGACATGTAAAAGTCGTCTTCTCTTGATCTTCTGGTGCAATTGGAATATGAAAATAACCTGAAAAACCATCAAGAAAACAATAAATTTGCTGACCTGCAAGACGCTCCAACATTTGATCATTGAACGACAATGGAAAATGGTCCTTTCGGTTGGCATCATTAACCTTCGATATTCAATAAACAAGCCAACCGGTAACCGTACGCGAAGGGATAAGCTCATTCTTCTCATTCTTAACAACTGTCATACCCCTTTCTTTGGAACAACTTGGGTCGGACTTACTCATGGAGAATTTGAAATCCGGCAAATCATTCTGGCATCCATCAACTTTAGAACCTCTTTCTTGAAAACTTCTTACATCTTTGGGTTAAGGAGCCTTTGGGGTTAAACCACCGGTTTATACTCATTTTTCATCAAAATTCGGTGGGTACAATAAGCGGGACTAATACCTTGAATATCCAAAAGCTTCGATGGAATCGCCCCTTTATGCAACTTCAACACCTCTATCAACTTCGCCTTTTCTTCCTCCGTCAACTTGGAAGACACTAACGGGCATGTAACATCCCAAAATTTCTAAGAATAATATTTAATATATTTTTTATTTAATTGGAAAAGTTTACTTGAGTAGTAGAGAAATAATAAAATAATAAAGATGGAAGGATAAGTAGGCTATTTATATAGAATTAATTATGGACCAAAAAGGGAATATGGGCCTAAGGTCCATGGGCTTAAGGGAGTATAAATACCCCTTATACCCTAATCCTTTCCATTTCCATCCATCTCTAAACCATATCCTACACCTTCAAAAACACACACTTAAGCCAAACACTCTCTACTCTACTATATTCAATGATCCGAGACCAACCGGAGGTAAAGATGATTTATCTCAGCTGTACCAATATATTATAACCCGACACCGCAACCCGAGATGCCGTATGAGTCGTTTGGATCTAGATCTGATTTGTTTGGGCGTTTAATCAACTAAAAGCGAGCTTAAGGACTACATTATCTCAGATATGGACACCCCGAAGCTACCTAGATTATAAACGATCATACCCCGATCAACCATGGTGGTTAACGGTGGCTGACGGTGCCGGAATTTAAGAATAACCCCAAAAACTCGTTAATGAACGCTGAACAATACTTATACGGCATATAAGTATATAAGTCCGTATAAGTTTGGTAGCGTATAAGTATAGGCAACGTGTAAGTATCGTCAGTATATGTTCAGGCAGTGAATATGTTAGACAGTGTATATGTATCGACCATATAAGTGTGAGACAGCGTGTATGTATGATCACAACGCATATGTGTATAAACATATATGTACGCAGCGCATATGTATGTAGCGGGTATGCACGACTTTTGCGCCGTATACATTTACACGCTGGAAGAAACTTATGCGCTTAAGGGGAATTATATATTGGATTAACTTATACGACTGAAGCAGCTTATACGCCCAAAATAAACTTATACGCTTGCAGGAATTAACGCCATAGTGAGTTATACGGAATTGTTAATGAATTTGTAAAATAAACGAAAGATAAACGGCGTATACGTACGTGAATGACATACATGGACTTATACGATATATGAACTAAAGATAAGTAATTAATTATGCTAGTACATGGTTTTGCTTATCGAGTCTTTGTATTTATCGTTTATTATAATGTTAAAGTTATTATTATTAATAGACTAGTTCGTTATGTTATGTCTAGTTCGTTAAGGATGTTTAACGAACTAGACAATTAAGTTAATGTTTCTCCTAATTCGTTATGGATGTATAACAAATTGGAGTTAGTTCGTTAATATTATTATTCGTATTGTATTGTAACGAAGTGGAGGCTAGTTCGTTACGGAATGTTTAACGAACTAGATCCATCTTCTATATATAGAGGTGTTCATCTCTGTTGATTAAAGTTTTGAGATTAACATATTAAATTGCTGTCCATTTTCTCTCTCTATCAATGATTCCTATATCTAACGTATTACTATTATATATACACATATATACACCTAATATAACACATAATTAAGAGTATCATGAACTAGATCCTTTACAGTTTAGATATAATAGTTAATCGTTATAGATCTGAGTGATTCCGTGTTTCAACAAGTGGTATTAGAGGTTTTGGGGTTCGATCGCTCTTGATCTAGTGTGTTAATTAGTTAATTGAAGAATTATTAAAGTTATTTTAGTTTTATTTTGTTTCGAGCTAATTTTGATTGAATTCTCTATTGATTTGGTTGAATATGGACTGCATTAAAGAGGATTTGTGGTTATTAAGGTATTCATAGTGTGTGGTTGATTAGAATTGGAAATTGGTTTGGATTGATTGTGTTGTGATTTGGATCTGTGATTGAACGAAAACAGGGGTCTGGTTTTGGACAATTGGATTGGATATTGAGTGATTTGGTATAAGGAGTGTTGCAATTTGGTTTCGCAATGGGATTAAGAGTAAATTGAGCTATTATTTGCGTGATTTGGTATAGTATCGAGTTAGTATTACGGATTTGAGTTGGTATTGGTGTTCTTTATCTTTCCAGAAATCTGGAAATTAAGGATGAAGATTTGAAGATCTTCATCAGTTGTTGAAGATTCGTTATATCTTCAGTTAATTCGTTATTTTAGTTCGTTAAACTTTCTTAATTCGTGCTTAATTCGTTTCTCACTTCGTTACCAAATTTAATTCGTGTCATCTAGTTCGCCAGACACGTGGTCTGATTCGTTAACCTTATATCTAACAAACTTTTGCCACGTGGCAAAGGTTGTCATAGTTTGTTATAACCGTTAAAACAACCTGATTCGTTAGTTAACTGTAGCTAATTCGTTAGCTTGATTCGTTACCTTGAATCTGAGATTCGTTAATCTAATTCGTTAGACTGATTCGTCAACTTGACCTGATTCGTTGACTCAGTTTGTTTGTGATTCGTTACCAATTCGTCATAAGCTAATTCGTGTGACAATGTTCCTTGTTTGTTACTCAGATAACAGTCAATTCGTTATAATTGATTCGTTATTTTAGTTCGTTAGACTTACTGTTCACAGTTCGTTCAAGACATTTTCAATTTCAACCCTTGAAATTTGATTAATAATTTTTTGAACCTGTTTGTTCAAAGATGGCTTGTTATGCATTGGCTTCTCAAAATACACTCATGCAACAAATGTTACAATTGGATACCGATATTGGATCTCATTCCAAATGTCCACACTTAATGAAATTTAGCGACTTTGCAAAATGGGAACCCCGATTTTGTGCTCATTTGGGTTCTGTTCACCCCGATTGTTCTTATAGCCTTGATGAGGTTTACACTGTACCTATGATTGGTGATGAGACCACTGGTTTTACTTCCAAAGCTATTTCACAATAAATAGTCGAGGAGAAAAAGGCATTAGAAATCGAGACAAAAGCTTATTCGACTTTGACAATGGCATTACCAGATAATATATTTAATCAGGTTGGAAGCATAAGATTAGTGCATCTTTGTTTCAACACATCACAATGAGAAGTATGGGTAATACCGAGGAAAGTAAGAAAGTAATGTTAAAATTTCAATTCAAAAACTTTAACTTACTTAAAGGTGAAACTATCGAGGAAATGACTACTCGTTTCAATCATTTAATTGCTGAAATGGAAAAGTTAAAGATTGAACCATCTGAGACTGACAAGATAGATACAATTAAGAATGCTTTACCTAGTTCTTACTCAACATTCTTGATGGTTCTAAAGGAGAATAATTATTTCAAGAATGAAGATTTGACTGATTCTAAGTTCATGCAAAAGATTAAAGCTCGAAAATATGATTTGAAGTGTCAAAATTCATCAAAAGATAGTCAAGATCCAGCCTTTTATGGTGGAAGTATGCCTTTAAGTTCCACTGTCACTCCGATCACTGCATTTCTTACTCAGATTGCAAATGAAAATTCAACAACTACATATAGTGATCCACGTGCGTGTTTCTATGCATCTGAAAGTTCTGGATCTTCTGGAGGTTCTGGTACATCAGCTTCTACAACTCAATTCTCAGCACCACCAAACGCGAACATAAAAGAGGCTGAACAAAATTTTTCCTTCTTGTTTCATGACTTCTTATGAGAATTTGGTTGGTAGTAAAATTGCCACAAGTGAATTAACCGATGAAGATTATGACCAAATCAACCCTGATGATTTGGAAATAATGGATTTGAAATGGAACATGGCAATGATAGTCAGAAAAGTGAAGAAATTCATGCAGAGAACTGGCAAAGATTTACCATCGTTAAACAAGTAGATTGGGTTTGTTAAGTTAAAGGTCAAATGTTAAAATTGTCAAGAGTTTGGTCACTTTGCAAAAGAATGTAACAAACCTAAGAAAGAATATACTGGACCTCGAAACTCAGATAGAAGTCCTTTGAATCATCAAACACATCAGAACCATTGATTAAAGCTAAGAAATTGTTAAATTCTGCAAAGAAAGTTCATTTTGTGAAATCCAGTTGAACTGATACACCACAAAGTTTTTCTAATTGTTCTAATTTGGATTTTTACTTGATAAAGAAATCTTTTTCGTCTGATGGTTTGGCTAAGCGAGTTACTCAAATTGTGAGTCATCAACCTTCTATGGCATCAATGGTTGCCAAATCTCAACATGATCATGTGGACATGAGAAGTTGCTTTCTTTGTGGTCAACAAGGTCATGTGGTGAGAAACTGTGGACAGAAGAAATTTCAAAATATTCACCCATTTGTCAAGGAACAACCCAAATATGTTCGTGTTATTTAAGAAATTTTGAAAAGACCTTTGTCGTGTGATGATGAAACTCATATAATGTTCTACAATGTGAATTCACGCAAAGTGATGCATGTGAATGAACCTTCTGCTCATGTGAAACCAAAGTTTTTCCCAACTAAACCAATCTGTAAGAACGTGAACTCAAATGTTGTTCAAGCTGCTTATTTAAGATGAAAGTCTAAAAATCCCGTAACTTATTTTCAAGTTGCTGAAACAACAATTGAAATCTGTTAAATTTGATTATTCTCATGAAAATCAAAAGGTGCCCAAGACTGAGGCCTGGGCTGCCTTTTTTAAACTAATCATTTTCTTATGTGTGTAGGGTACATCCAAGACCATTTATGGTGAAAACTGGATAATGGACAGCGGATGTTTTCGTCATATTACTGGAAATCTTGATTTCCAAACAAATGTGAGAAATATTCAAGGGGGGTTATGTGGCCTTTGCTGGAAATTTTGGTGGTATGATAACACAAGAAGGTGAAGTTCAAATGGGCATATCACATTTGAGAAAGTCAATTACTGTGATAAGGTTGATCATAATTTATTAAGTGTGTCGCAGATTTGTGACAAGAAGTATACAACCGTATTTACTGATAAAGAATGTCTGATTCTGAAACCGGGATACATCATTCCCGAGGACATGGTTGTCATGCGATCACCTCGATCGATTGATATTTATATCTTAAATATGAGTTCTAAGGTATTTACGTCAACTAAAACATGTTTTGTTTCAAAAGCAACTGAAAAAGACTCTATTCTATGGCATCGTAGGATGAGTCATATTCATGTTCGCAAGATGAATTATTTAATGGCAAATGACTTGGTCGAAGGTGTTTCGTTGAAACATTTTAAATTAACTGACCACTGTGTTCCCTGCAAGAAAGGTAAACAGAAGAAAAAGTCGCACCCATCTAAATTATGCAATTCCATTGATACACCATTATAACGACTTCATATGGATTTGTTTGGTCCAGTGAATCGTGCTAGTATCGCTGGAGATTGGTATTGTCTTGTAGTTACTGATGACTACTCAAGATATTCATGGGCTTTATTTATGAGTTCTAAAGACCAAACACCTGTTCTGGTTCAAAATCTTATCACTAAGATCGAATCACTATATAAGCTAAAAATGAGATGAATTCGAAGTGATAATGGTATGGAGTTCAAAAACACCGTGTTAGATTTCTTTTGTATCTAGAAAAGAATTCACCGAGAATACAGTGCTCCATACGTACCACAACAGAATGAGGTAGCTGAAAGGAAGAATAGGACATTGATTGAAGCGACACGAACAATGCTTGCTGATTCTAAGCTTCCCATCCAATTTTGGAATGAGGTTGTGAATACAGCTTGTTACACGCTTAATCGTGTTCTACCGGTAAAAAGACTCCAAAAGACAAGTTTTGAGCTTTTGAATAAGCGAAAACCTAATTTAAAGTACTTGGAACCGTTTGTATGTCCATGTACTATGTTGAAAAGAGACTCGGGTAAATTCGAAGAAAAGGCTATTGAAGGCTACTTCTTAGGTTATGCGTCACCTAAGAAAAGGATCTTTATATCTACTTCAGGTTGTGTGGAGGAATGGTATCAAGTTGATTGTCAAAAGTATACCACTCCCCATCAAGGTAAAGGACCTGACTGGATGTTTGACTATGAGAGTTTCTTCAACTCTTTCAATCCAATAGTTGATCAACCAGATGAAGATTTGGTGCGAGCTTATTTTGAAGATTAGTTTTTACCACCACGAGCTTTTGGTCCTATTTATCAAGATGCCACACAAGATGATTTACCGGATGTGTCTGATGTAATTTCTGTATCATCTGATGATGGTAATTTTGTTGATTCTTCTTCAGCTCCTCTTCTTGAAACACAGGAGATTGGTGAATCATCTCATGATGCTGAAGAAAATCTCACTAATTTATCAGAAACAATTGATGTGCCTGAAAATCTGACCCTTCGGATTCATTCTTATCATCCGCAAGAAAATATTATTGGTGATCTTGATGTTGGTGTGCAAACACGTCATCAGATTGCTTCTTCTAGCGATGATCATATTTTATATGTTTATTCTGCTACGCACACTTCAGGGGTGTTGAATTTGGCTAAATACACTTGATTTCTTTCACAAGTTGAACCATCAACTGTTCGTATGGCTTTTGCTGAACCTTCTTGGGTTGAAGCAATGCAGGAAGAATTTCAAAAATTTGAGAGATTGGGGGTATGGATCTTATTGATAAACTTTCTAGAGTGAAGAAGCCGATTCCTACGAAATGGGTGTTTAAATGTAAAAAGGATGATCATGGGGTGATTGTTCGTAATAAAGCAAGACTTGTTATGCAAGGTTTCATTAGCAAGAAGGCATTGACTACACCGAAGTATATGCTTTTGTCGCTCAACTGGAAGCTATACGTATATTCTTGGCCTATGCAGCGTATAAGAATATCAAAGTCTATCAAATGGATGTGAAGAGTGCATTTTTCAACGGAGAATTTCATGAAGAGGTGTTTGTTTTACAGCCTCCTGTCTTCGAAGATCCTGATTATCCGGACCGAGTTTACCGATTAAACAAGGCTATGTATGGTCTCCACCAATCCCCGAGAGCTTGGTAAGGCATGCTTGCTGACCATTTGACTGATAACGGCTTCAAGCGTGGGACTGTCGACTTCACTCTCTTTTATAAAAATATTGTTGATGATCTGCTCCTCGTTCAGATTTATGTCGATGACATTATCTTCGGGTCCACAAATAATAAATTGTGCAAAGATTTTGAAAAGTCTATGTAAACGAAGTTCGAGATGAGTTCGATGGGAGAGATGAATTTTTTCTTAGGGCTGCACATTCACCAGTCTGAAAAAGGAATCTTCATTCATCAGACGAAGTATGTGAATGATGTCTTGAGCAGATTCAAGATAACTGCAGGAAAAATCCCTTCTACTCCTCTTCCCGTGGGTTACAATTTATCACCGGATGAATTGGAGGATACCGTTGATCCTACTCTCTATCGAGCTATGATCGGTTCATTGATGTATTTGACTGCCTCTATACCTGACATTATGTTTGTTGTTTTCTTTGTGCCAGGTACCAAGAAAGTCCCCGAGTGACTCATTTAGCGGCGGTTAAACGTATACTTCAGTATCTGAGGGGTAATCCTGTCATCGAGTTATGGTACCCTAAGGACGATAGCTTTGAACTCACTGCATTTTTCGATTCGGACTATGGAGGTTGCAAGATCAACTTTAAATCGACTTCAGCGGGTTGTCAATTTTTAGGAAGTCGGCTTGTTTTCTGGCAGTGTAAGAAGCAGACAACAGTCTCAACTTCAACCGCCGAGGCAGAATATGTTGCAGCCTCTAGTTGCTGTTCCCAGGTTTTGTGGATTCAACAACATCTGCACGAATACGGTTTGAAATTTCTTACTACTCCAATATTTATTGATAATTCCGCGGCAATTGAAATCACCAAAAATCCTGTGCAACATTCAAAAACTAAGCATAGTGCGTTTCGATATCATTTCATACGCGATTGTTTTAAAAAGAAACTTATCGATATCGAAAAAGTGCACATAGATTTTCAACGTGCAGACTTGTTTACGAAGGCTTATGACAAAACTCGTTTTAATTTTTTACTTGGTTTAAACGGTCTGAAAACACTTGCTGAGGTCCTTCAACAAGGATAACTATCTTGCTTATTTTGTTTATTTTTTACTCTATTTTTGTTTTTGAGTTTGCTTATGTTTTGGGTTTTAGGGGGTGAAACTAGAATAAAACAAAAATATTGTGCTTTCGATTTGTATAGAGAAAAACCAAAATTATTTGAAAATCTGAAAATGCAAAAAGATTGTGCTTTGTATTTTAAAAATTGAAAAATACAAAAATATTGTGAATTTCTTGTATGTATAGAAAAATCCGAAAAATCAAAAAGATTGTGTTTTTATGTATGTAAAGAGAAAAACCAAAAAGATTTTTTATATACGTTTGCTGAAAATCATGTCAATTACTCATATTTGAAGGGCATATACTTGTATATGTTTGGTCCCGATCTTTACTTGTAAATAATTGGGATAGCCATTTATCTGATAATAGAATGTAATTGGGAAATGTTATGCGTTTTACTTTATTCTCTCGTAGAAAATTATGTCGGTTATTTAAGTTTGTGGAACATGCTTGCATGTTTTGGTCCTGTTATCTTCTTGAAGATTGATAGGATTTCCATTAATCCAGAGAATGAAAGTAACCGGGGCAATTGAATTTATTTTTATGCTCCTCAAAATTTAAGTTTTTGAAGAAAAAAGAGAAAATGATAGTACATTGATCATTTGACCCCATATCCAGAAAGAAATAAGCCTAAAAGACTGTGTGCTAAATTGCATTGGTGCATTGGTAGGTCTTAAATAAGCTGTTAGAGTAAAGTATGTGATACAAACTTAAAGGAATGCCAAATTGAAAGAGGTGTTAGTCTCTACCAAAATCTCGGTGAGGATGGCATAAATATAATAGTCTATCATACTCAAGCCTTATATGTGTCTGATCACCAAAAATAGAATAAAGCAAATAACAAGCGTTAGAATTTTGGACACTGTGAGTCTTTATGCGGCTTAATCATATGGGTATTCATAAATATGAATATTTCAAAAGCTCCTAGAGCAAACCCAAAGTCATTAAACTTGATCACTGATGTACAAACGTACAATCTAAACTACTGACTTGATCAAAATCCGCTGGTAGTCATATATTTGTTCCTCCCTTACGCGCATTTCAATACCAATAAGAAACGGAGCCCAGGGAATACAATGTATGTAAGCCGATAGATGGACTCGTGTATACTCACTCATAGTAAAAGAAATTAGATGCATTGCTAAAGAATTCATAAAATCTAAAATTTTGATCAGCATTATAATGGTTTAAGTCAAGTTGGCGTGATATGATAAAAATCAAATTAAGCTTGAACCGAGATTAGAGTCTGATAGTTTCTGATATTCTGTGCTCAATTGAACATAATCATATCACAAAAACACTTGGAAGTTTGTTAAAAGATTTAAATAGACAACAATATCAATGACCGACATAACGCCAGTCACAATATCGCTGAAATATAAAACTATGATGGAAGGATTGACTTGTCAATATGATTCTCTGCATAAAATCAACAAAAATCCAAAAATATGTTATGCTTTTGAAAATCATACAAAAACACAAAAACATTATTATTTTTTTCTTAGTTTACTTTCAGATATTTTACTTGTAAATAATTTAAAACAAAAACGAAAAATACCAAAAAGATTTTTCATTTTCATTTACATATTATTTAATTCTTTTTAAGTAACGTGTTTGATCGTAAAACACGTTAAGGTTTTTGATCATCGAGATACGGGATTTCGTTAATTCACAATTGGTATCAATAGACAATTATTATTTATTTTAATAATATAATTATTCTTTTATTTATTTATTTAATTGATTTATTTATTTACTTATTTAATTTATAATTACATAAATATAATTCGGTACTTATGTATAATGAATTAAGATCGTTCATAACGAATTACATTTCAATTCGTTAACTTAATTCGCTTCCGCCACTCTGTAACGAATGACTCCTAATTCGTTATACTTAAATTAACGAATTAACATTAATTCGTTATGCCACATGTGCTTTTATGATAACGAATCACCGGATTCGTTATTTCAAATTCAAACGAATCTGATGATTCGTTACATTGGAGATTGTGCCACGTTAGAGTATATAGGGATATGTGAAGCCCATTCTTCTTCACTATTCACCTTTCTTCTTCTTTACACATCAAAACTCTGCCAAAATTTTCTCTGAATTTCCGATCTTCACTATTTCGTGTTTTGATCATCAATACTGAGTTGTATGGTAAAGACGATCACGAAGAGATGATTTTCGTCAAATTTGATGAAGATCTTAAGGGTCAATTAGTTGATTATAGTTTCAATTTTTAAGTTATTACTAATACTCTTATGTTATCTACTGAATACCATGTTTTGGTATAAATGGACAAGTTGAAGATTTGTGCTTTTGTCGGTATGAATTTTGCCAACGAGGATGTTTTTGGAGATATGATAGCATTTATCAGACGTTCGATTATTCATTATGCTGTAACCAACGACCAAAGGTTTATTTCTGTATTATACGTCAATTTTGGAACTCGACAAGCTACATTGAAGCCGAGAATCGTATCACAGCTACTCTAAATGGGATGTATATTATTATCACACGAGGGGTTATCATAAGAGTTTTGCAGTTTGCAGATACTATCGATAACCCGTGCGAGTTTGATCGACGGTTGATTCGAGGTTTATTTGCCTGTTTATTCTATACTGGTGATTTGGGCAAGTCCATGTATAACAAGGCGTACTTGTGTCCAACATACAAGTACTTACTTCGTGTTTTAATTCATTGCCTTGGTGGACAGAACGGTGGTTTCGATGAATGGCGAATTATGTTACAATCGGCATTTGTCGCTTTGATATTAAATGACTCGACGAATGTTAAACCTATCGAGTCGATAAAATCCAATACTGTTATATTTATTGATGGGTCGGGGATGGTCAGAAGCATTGTGAATGCTGATGAAATAGAAGCGGGACGGTTTGTTGAGCGGTCCTTAACACGAGAGCATATTTCTATTTTGCTGGGTCTAAATGACGATGAACTGAATGTGTTACAGGCTGAGAATGACGTGGAGGTCGAGAATGATGAAGAGATCTTGAATGATCCGACTATTCAGATGAACACGTCCTTTATTCATGAAGACGAGGAAATTGAGATTGAGGACGTGACGGCTGAGGAATATCCTGACTTATTTCAACATTCAAATGTTGATCTAGGTGCTCCAATAATAAATGAAGAAACTATGAAAGCAACCAAAGATCAATTGGAAAAGATCTCAAAGGGTAAGAGCGTTGTTGATACAAGATTTGATTCCAAGCCCAATCCGTCCATGGAAGACATTGCTGAATGGTTTAAGTACCGGAGCAAAAGAGCGCATAAGATTATTGATGCATACAGGTATGTGGATAAAGAGCTGAAAGTAGAATCTGTTGCTTGGGCTAAAGCCAATAAGATGACTTCTTTCAAGGCCGTTTCTAAAGTTCAAGGTGATATTGTTTCATGGCTTTTTGATTCTGACTTAAATGTTTGTATCATCAAATGGGAGAACGAGGTTCAGTACTACGAAAAAATTACTGACGTTCTCTCATTATGAAGATGGGATGTACGGACTCTGGCGTACCGTCCTTTTATTAACCGTGGGAGAAATCAACAAGAAGAATGGTTCCATTAGCATTTGCTTTTCGAGGTCAATCACACGTTTAAGTTCTTTAAGCCACAGATTCCGATTCTCAAGCTTATCGATGAGATCGATCCTTAGACGGGCTGGAAGAAGCTGATGCTTAAAGTTAAACCGCCGAAAACATTGAAGCATGTACCAGTCAAGACGCTGAATCAACACATGTTTTTATATTTCAATCGCTGGTATTATGACAATCGAACTGGCGAGGTCGTTATTGTTTTGGTAATGGGTTTAAAGACTGAGCTGATTAATATTATTGATCCGATGTGGCTCGTGAACTTGACCGAGACCGACAATGATGTGCTATTTAAGAATAAGATATTAATCGAGCGCCGTGAAGACTACGACCAAGCAATGCAATTCCAACGTGTTGTTCGTGTATGTCATGAGCATGGGATTCATAGCTGCAGAGACTACCAGACCAAGCGCTTCAAATAATTTAAAGACAAAGAGCTCAAGACGTGGGGGTGTCTGTTAGTACACGGTTTTGCGTCTCGAGTCTTTGTATTTATCGTTTATTATAATGTTAAAGTTATTATTATTAATAGACTAGTTCGTTATATTATGTCTAGTTCGTTAAGGACGTTTAACGAACTAGACAATTAAGTTAATGTTTCTCCTAATTCGTCATGGATGTATAACGAATTGGAGCTTAGTTCGTTAAGATTATTATTCGTATTGTATTATAACGAAGTGGAGGCTAGTTCGTTACGGCATGTATAACGAACTAGATCCATCATCTATATATAGAGGTGTTCACCTCTGTTAATTAAAGTTTTGAGATTAACATATTAAATTGGTGTCCATTTTCTCTCTCGATCAAAGCTTCCTATATCTAACGTATTACTATTATATATACACATATATACACCTAATATAACACATAATTAATAGTAATCATGAACTAGATCCTTTACGGTTTAGATCTAATAGTTAATCTTTATAGATCTGAGTGATTCCGTGTTTCAACAAATTAATAATGAAAGTTAAATTTTAAAACGAAGATTTGAATTGATTAAATAATTAATTTTCAGGCTTCTGATGAGGTTTAGTAAACACTTATTAAACGGCGTGTCAGCTTAACCCCAGCCAGGGGCTTTGCCCTTGGACCCCGCTAGGGGCTGCCGCCCCTAGAACCCCGCTACCAGGGGCGCGGCCCTCGGACTCCATTCGTTGAGGGTTAAAATAACTTAGAAGTATGGTATAGCTAGAAGTAGTTAATTGATTCTATGATTAATACACAGTTAGTTGTGCACAGCTTAAGAAGGGCATAACAGTAAACTCTGAGAAGAATCGTCTACATGTGAGTTTCTAACCCCATTTCCTTGTTATGTTTTCGTGGTTGTGTGCATACTCGATATGAATAGTTAATACATTTACCTTAAGTGGTAAGTGTATGCCATATATGATATGTGTGATATTTATCGAAGTTAATATGAATGCTTGTCGGTATGCGAACGATCTTTGAATATTGCACGTATCGCTAAGGAAGGTAAGTGTCAGAATATGTAATTATGTATAAAGTATGTATGAATGAATAAGCAGGGTATGTATGAAATCGTATGAATGATAATATGAAAGTATGGTTGAGAAAATGTAGGGAACAGACCCTAATAATATCTGCGAATGTAGGGAACATACCCTAATAATATCTGCGAATAAAGGGAACAAACCCTAATAATATCTGCGAGTGTAGGGAACAGACCCTAATAATATATGCGAATGTAGGGAACATACCCTAATAATATTTGCGAAGGTTATAGGATGAAATGTATGTATATATGTAGTATGAAAGTACGAAAGTATGAAAGTCTGAAGAAAGATAAAGAGCTAAGTATGTATATGTATCTTCGGATGCATATATAAGTAAGTATATAGATGTAATGTATGTTACTTGCATTAACTAGAACTCACTAGCGTAGCTGACTTTTAGTATGCACGCAGATGAACAGATTGAAGCAATTGGCTTGAGAGAAGGACACATGGCAGGATTGAAGGGACTGACATCCAAATAAGTTTTGTCGTGATGTTTTAAATAAACTATTTATGTTTTTTAAGACAAGTATCGAAGGATTGTAATGAATGATTGAAGTTTTATTTATTCCGCGAAATTTTTAATTAACTCTGATGTTTAAAACTGTGTTTATGAGTAAATCCAACGCTAAAGTAGGGCACTGGGACCGGGGCCTTACATGGAAAATTCGAGCTCTCTTCAAGGTAATCATACTTCAAATGTGACGGAAGAAATTTTAATTCCAACGGAGTGGGTTTTCTACATTTTTTTCACAAATAACCTCACTAACCTCCATAATCCCCGCCAAGAAAGAAATGTCATCCACTACCTCTTCCTTCAACTCTCCATCCATACCAATCCCAATTAGATCGGCTCCACAAATGTAATCAAGACATGTATCAAAACCTGAAATTAAAGAGTTGAGAAAATAAACAGAATGACATGTATCACTAAAATAATCATGATCACTCCGGTGCTTCATCGACCTAGCAACATCATAAGTAACATTCTCATCACCAACCCGAAGTGTGATCATCCCATCATACACATTAATAAGAGCCGTCTCCGTTCGCAAAAACGGACGACAAGAATAATGGGAACCCTCTCGTCGACAAGAGGAATAGATGAAACTTCTCCAACCGATCTTTTCTCTTTAGCAAGTATTTCAATAATTTTGCATACTTTGGCATATGTTGGAGAGCTTCAATCAACGGAAGATTGATCTTCAACTGTTGGAACATACCGAGAAAATGCTCGCACTCCCTCGTATACTTTTGATTCTTAAGGCGAGCGGGATACGGGACGTGAGCATGATCAATGATGCGTGACGACAAGAATTCAACCGGCTTCTTCTCAACTTGTGGTTCAATAATTGGTGTTTTACCTTGTGTCTTACCCGGAACCTCCATCTCGATCTCTTCATCAACCACTTCGTCATCTTCAACTTCAACTCTTTCTCTAACTACCTCGGGACCTAAAACCCATCCACCACAAGTAGTAATAGTTTTCAACTGAGCAGCCGGATTCAGTTGAGTAGTACATGAAAACTGTCCCTGAGGCCTTTAGTCGAGACGCCGAGCAATATCACCAACGGACCTTTGAAGGTCAAGTAATGATGATTATTGATTCTTAAAAAGTAGGCTGTGCTCGGCGAACTTCTTATGTGTAACTTGATCTCTCTCTCTAGGATTTGCTTTATCATATATTCTAATCGTCCCATTCCACCACTCAATTCCTGCCCATTATTTTGAACATTAGTACCATTATTATTATTATTATTAAAATACTGACCTTGTCGTTGATTATAAGCATTTTGAAAACCGGACGGTGCACCGAACAGACGCCAATTAGAATTATTTTGATTCGGGTTCTTGTAGATGTTCCAATTCTGATTATTGTTGTTATAATTTTTGGAAAACCTGTTCTGACCAGCAACAAAATCCACCTCTTGATTCATCAATGGGAACTCCAAAGTAACATGTGCACCCCTACAAAACTCACACTTATCCACTTTGGCCTTGAGTTCCTTCACCTCTATAGTCAAAGATTTGAAAGTAACAGACACACTAGTTTCCAGATTAAACTGGTTCACGCCTAGCGCAGATGAGAGTGTAATAGTGGCGGTATGGAATTTCCGTGACGTGGCCGTTTGGCGTATTCTGATTGAGCAAAACTTTTAAACATTTCATTACACTCGGTGACATTCTTTATATCCATCAGATTACCCCTCGTAGCAATGTCGAAACAAGTTTGGGTTTCGTAGTTCAGCCCATTGTAAAACTTCTCAATGAGAGCCACAGTGTGAGACCATGCTGTGAACAACGAGAAAGCAGATTCTGAAAATGCTCCCAAGCTTGATAATAAGGTTCATCCGGCTCCATCTGAAAGGAGTGAATTTGATCCCGAAGGTGAGCTGCTTTAGCAAGTGGGAAGTATTTCTTAATGAATGCTGCACGTAGTGCTTCCCAAGTAGTGAAAGTATCAGGTGGCTGAGTGTCAAACCAAAGAGTTGCCCGTCCTGCAAGTGAAAATGGAAAAATGTAACACCCCAACCCGGAACGGGCTGACGTGTCACTATTACAGATATCAAATCAACGCCACAATCCAAAATACAACAAAAAACAACACTACCTATGCCATATTATTAAACCAAAATGAATGAACTTTTAAAATCTTGAACTTCATTAGTCTCTCTCATCCCTAACTTATGTGAGTCCCAGATTACCTGTAAACAAATAAGAAAAACACAACAAAGAAATACGGCTGAGCCAAAAATTGCCTAGTATCAGAAAGAACAACAGTATAGGCAAGGACGGACGAAGGAAAAATAAGTCTAAGAACGCTGATTTAAACTCGAAACCAACCTTTTTTTAGAAACATATATTGAACAAAATTCTGAGATATGATTCGACACTTGACCAGAACATAATCAAACGCATACGCAAACATATTAGAAGCATATCATAACGTATACGCACATCAAACCACGTGACTACACATATCAAGAACTCAAAGTCACGTGAGACGGAAGCACCTACGAGCCAAAACATAACAGACTAGTACACAACTAGCTAGTCTATGCACCTATGAGACGGTTAGCGTGACGTACACGCATTATTCCATCTCCACAAAATAAACGCAAACTCAGATGTAAGATCGATCTATCCGCCTCTAGGGGCCAAAGTGCTATGCACGCACAAGCTAGAGACGCCATGAACTTTTATTATGCACTATCACGATAAGCGCATGCCGTTGATGCCCATACGACATTTCAGACATGCTCGCGTGGCAGAGTACAAAAGCTAATTTCATATAATTATGCAACAAAAATTCGACTAATGGAATATGCAATAATGAGTACAAAATACATAATCTATTGCATGCTACAAAATCATTATAAAATATATATGCCAATTAAACCGAACTCAAACTATAACTAAAAGATAACGAAAAGTCCACACTACAATGATGGACACCGAATATAAAATGGAATATAATTAATACTACGAGTACATGAAAACAGAAGCCGTACTACGAAGCAACGAAATATAATTTAAACTATAAGTTAAAGAAACCAGAAACCCTACTACGAAGTAACGGAATATAATTAATACTAAGAGTGAAAGAAACCAGAAACCGTACCTTGATTTTTAAGAAAAAGTAAATAAATTATCTCGTCTCCAAAAATTATGAGGACCTATGGTTTATTTACATTTTAATTTAGATATACGAACATAAATTACGACACATGATTCGTTGATTTTTCCCTGGAGGATTCTTTTAAGAATCCATAAAACGTGCTTGGTCATAGGCTTATTTCGGTGGTTATTTAAGATTAATAAAGCTTCCCAAAAAATAGGCACCCATAAGTAAATGTTGAGTTTTAAATCTCTACTTCATTATAAGGGAATAAAGTTACTAGACTAGAAATATTACTAATTTATTTACTTATAACTACAAAGACTTTCAAATTTAATGTGTTATTAAAAAATATCCAAGTTTCAAAACTTTATTTAAAGTTCTACGTATAGGCTGTAAAACCACTCATATTTATCATTATTTTGCTTTAGTTAACTTTGGCTAATATACATTAACATGCACGTGAACACTACAATTGTAAGTCCCAAATCTGGATCGCTACAGTATGATATCAACTCGAACATGATATTTGTGCGGCATCCAAATACCGTGGTGATTCAAGAACAATGATACGGAAAACAATAACAAGATTAGATGATACGGCTTCAATGCATACGATTTTATTATCAATAAACCGTCAAATACATAAACTTATACCCTTCTAAGTACTCTGATAGTTTGATGGTGGCTATCACTCATTTTTTGTAACAAATGACTAAACATTTACTATATATAGGGTTACCATACAAAAGGCTCAATGGCCAAGCCCAAAGTAGCCTAACCGAAATCCATAGTGATTTTATTATTACACCATCATAACCATAATGCAATTCTTCAACTCATCTTCGATTATATCACTTTAGTCTTGATCATGTCGTGGTATTTTGATATGCGCCAGTCTAACCAAATACTGCCTAACAATCTCCCCCTAGACTGATGCTTTCAAAACTTTAAGAATCTTTACTCGGACATGATCAACAACTTCATGTGTCTGGAACAACCCATTTAATAAACATTGATTTTGTGGTTGTTCGTGCACGCATAGTGATCAGTTGGACATACGAACCCAAGTCATGAATGTCATGGGATTCCCTTGAGCATCAACACATGTGACTCTTGCCAACTCATGTCTTTACCATCATCTAAGAGCATATCTTGTTTTACAGGTCCGGTTTGTTGAGTCTTAACTTTCCAAATCTGTTTTGGTTTAGTAAAACACGAAATAACAGACTTTGGAGTTGAACTTGTTGAAATAGAACTCTCAACACTCTTAGCACTGTTTGATTTTGCAAAATTGAATTGCCCTTTACCATGTTTAAAATCATTTGAGTGCAAACCTGTCATGTTAACCTTGAAACCTTGAGTGCTCTTCACCTGAACAGTCTTTCTTTTCATTGTACGGTATAGACACTCTTTCGCCAGATGCCCACCATTCCCACATGCGAAACACACCTTCATTCTCTGATTTTTCTCTGCTAAGTTCCAGTCACCATAAGAAGGTTTAACTTTGGAATTCTCTTCCGTTGATGTTTTAGGGGAGACCCATTTCATCGGATTAGATCGAGTCCTTCCTCTGAATGTAGCCACTTGATTATTCATATAATGTGGTACGTAAAGCCGTAGAACATAGTTTCTGTCTATGTGACCCGGGGTGCCACAATGGTAACACATTTTCCTTTTAACATGAGCAACATCTGGTGAAGTGTCAATAGTTTTAGGTTTCTTAGCCCTTTTTCGACTTTCTTTAACCTTGCAAAGCTTTTCACACATAACCTCTTCAAGATCGTCATTCTGGCTATCACAGTTCTCAATTTCAACATTTTCAGCACATGAAGTAGAGGCAACAAGATTGTTAACACATTGAAGAACACGCTTGATTTCCTCTAGCGATCCTGATCCAACAGTTTCAGATTGAACCTGTTTACCATATTTCATGTTCTCCTCTCTAGACTCTTCCTCTTCAGTTACAGGCATTCTCGTATAGTTATGATTAAAAGGAGAAGGCACCTTATCATATCCTAATCCCTCAAAATCCTGATTTCTATACTTTATTTGACACGCAATCATGTTCTCAACCACCTCACTTGAAACATCAAACTTTTTGAATTTGAACTTGGCATTATCAAATTTATTTGTTAATTTTGCTATCTCCAACTTGAATGCTTCTAACTCGGCGGTTAATTCAGCAATACACTTCTTAGCATCTAAGTGGTGACAACATTTCACACTAAAATCATTTTGAAGTTGACGTATGTCATTATGTTGTGCATCTATCTTTTCTTTTTACAGTTTCTCGTTTTTCTTAAGGGTGTAATTTTCATTTTTGACCCTTTCCATCTCCCTTGCCATACTGGAAATTGCTAATGTATTTGAATCTACCTCTGTAGGAAAACTCTTTATAGTATAAAATACTACCAGTGAGGGAGCAGACTGATTAAGAGTACATCTAAATATTGAGATTGGTTGTGGAGAATCCATTGAGTAATTACTCTGATTTCCTGCTAAATTTTTTTTTCGAAAAATATGATCGCCCAAATTCTCAAGAAAGATGTCCCACTCAAAAGAAGTGTCTAGGAAAAATTTTGTTCAAGAAAAAGTTTTCCGAGTTTCCCGCCAAAAATTCACTGAAAATCACCTTAAAAAATTATTTTTGGCAAAATTTTCAAGAATGAAGTCTCACTTATAAGGAGTATTCAGGAACATTTTTGTTCAAGAAATTTTTTTAAGCCAAATAACTTTTTTTTTCTTGAAAAGACTTGAAATGAGATCATACCAGCTAAACCAACTATAACAGAATAACCAATATCAAATTTCATGAGCTGAAGACAATAGCTAAAACAAACTTTAAAACGATTTCTTAACACATTTGTTTCAACAAGAGTAATAAAGAAGTAAAGAAAATAAATTAAATGAAGTAAAACAAAACCAAAAACAACAAATAAAACAAATTCAATCACCCGATCTTCTTGTAATTTGGCAAACATTTGGGATCAAATTTCAGTTTTTGATAAAACTGCGGCCATTATGAAAAGATCCGAACATGGAATCATATTGTTTAAGGTGCTTTCACAAAGATTCATGTTCAACGTTATTATGACATAAAGAAACATGTTGATAGCAGGTATAACGAACTTAGCATGATTTTCATTGCATCAATGATATGAATTAGGTTCAGTTCGGCAGAAATCTTAGATGGACATCACTCATGGACCTGTGATGCCTCCTATCTATTTTCAAAGTGTATTTGGCTTTCCCCAGATCACCCCAATTTGACTCCAACCCCCTAGTGCTTGATCAAAAGATTTTTATAGATAAACAAACAATAATTTTAAGCTTTATGGTTGAACGTTGGACTTACAAGCCATCCGGACTTACAGGCCGTTCATTCAGAGTGTTTAAAAATTATTTGAATGCCCCACCCTTGTAGTTCTAGCGTGACCCTTTAAGCTTTTGAAATACGAATTTTTTTAATAACACAATAATCAATTATTATTATTATTATTATTTTTTAATTATATATTTTTTTATAACTTAAGCAATAACTTAGAAACATAATATTTTTGGTGATCAAGACGCTAACGGGCTCGTGTATGACTGGGTAATTTCTTTTCTACCTATCCTTCGGAGAGATGTATATGGAAGCATTCACATTTCTTCGAAATGACTCTCCACAGTAAGTTTAGCAAATTTAGTTTATATCACTTCAGCTTTAACGCATCATGGAAAGCTACCATACAGATCAGTGAATGTTCTAGATCCTTTTAAGCTTAATAACTTCACCCGTTAGGCATACAAAAACAATTTATCTATCATTTTCCAAAGGTTGGATCAATTTTCATTTGAAAATATTTTAAGCTTCAAAAGCTATTAAATGAATAATCATATCATTTCCCAGAACACACTTTAAAACTCAGTCACCCCGGTCATTCTTAGTTTTCAGGTAAATGGCTATCTCGTATGTCCACAAGTGGTTAACAGGACCAAACACATATGAGAATACACTCCAACTTAGAGTTATCAACATAATTTTAATTGAAAGAATTCAAAACAAAATACATCACAATCGCCTCAGATGCTTTCAGTATTAGATGACCGGACCAAACATATACAAGTATATGTCCTTCAAACATGAGCAGCCGATGTAATTTTAAGCAAAAGTGACTAATAAAAGCCGAATAACGCACACACACTCTTTTTGACTTTTTGATTTTATGAAACAATAAAAAAACGCACACACACTATATTTTTGATTTTTCTCCCCTAAATATGGGCAAATTTTAGAAAATATGTACAAATTTATACCCAAAGACTCAATCCTCGAAACGAAGCATTTTTAAGAAAGCTCACAAGCACATTAAATCTTGATGTTCCTACCGGTTTAGTAAATAAGTCCGCCACATTGTTATCAGTGTGAACTTGCTTAACATGAATCAATTTTTGGTCGTAACAGTCACTAATAAAATGTATTAATGTGCTTAGTTTTTGAGTGTTGAACCGGATTCTTAACAATTGCAATGGCAGCATCATTATCACAAAAGATAGAGGTGTCAAGAAATTCCAAACTATAATCCAACAATTGATGTTGCATCCAAATAACCTGTGAGCAGCAAGCTGACGCAGCAACATACTTCTCCTCGGAAGTTGATGTAGATACCATTTGTTGCTTCTTGCACTGCCATGAGATGAGACGATCGCCCAAGAACTGACAATCGGCAGATGTGGATTTCCAGTCAATGTTATCTCCACCGTAATTGCTATCAGCAAAAGCATAAAAATCAAAATATGAGATTTTGGGATACCAAAGACCTAACTTCGGTTGTCCCTTCAAATATCTAAAAATACGTTTAACAACAATTAAATGAGAAAGTTTAGGATTAGCCTTGAAACGAGCACATTGACAGACTGCGAACATGATATCAGGACGATCGGCGGTGAGATACATCAGGGACCCAATCATTGTTTGATAGTACCTTTGATCTACGGGACTCCCTTCAGGATCAAACGACAGAAGAGGCCTTTCTGCCATTGGAGTGGCAGCACTCTTGGAATCTTGAAATTCAAATTTGGCAAGCATATCTTCAACATACTTTCCTTGATGCAGGAAAATCCCGTCGAGCTCTGACGAACCTGCAATCCTAGAAATGTTGCCATCTCTCCCAACGAGCTCATCTCATATATCTTCTTCATAACCTCTTCAAATTCTGAACACAAATCAGCACTGGTAGACCCAAAGATGATATCATCCACATAAATCTGAACAAGAATCAAATCTTTCCTGGCGGTTTTGAGGAATAGAGTTTGATCAATGGACCCTCTTTTATAACTGTGACCCAGAAGATGTGCCGTTAAGGTAGCATACCACGCCGAGGGGCTTGGTGAAGACCGTACAGTGCTTTATCTAATTTGTAGACATGATTGGGATTCCTAGATTCTACAAACCCCGGTGGCTGATCCACCTAAATCTCTTCTTTAACTTCGCCATATAGAAACGTGGTTTTAACATCCATCTGTTACACCGTGAAACCCATGAATGACGCATAAGCCAGAAATATCAGAATGGACTCAAGTCGAGCTACAAGAGCATAAACGTCAGTGTAATCTAAACCTTCGACCTAACAAAAACCACGAACGACTGACCGTAGCCTTGTTTCTAACAATAACCCCTGTGTTATCTAGTTTGTTTCGGAAAACCCATCTCGTATCTAGTGCTTTCTTTCCATCTAGAAACTCAACCAATCTCCATAATTTCAATTTATCAAACTGATTTAACTCTTCATGCATAGCGTCCACCCAGCTTGTTTCTTGAAGAGCCATTTCAACTGTTTTTGGTTCAATCTGAGAGATAAAGCGAGAAAACAAGTAACTGTTTATGTGTCTTGTCTGACTTCTGGTGGAGATGCCTGTTTGAAGAGGACCTTTGACATTTTCAATTGGATGATTTCGTTGGGTTCTTGATGGAATCGGTTGTTGAGGAACAACTCCGGTTGAAGGTAAATTTGACAAATTCTCATCAATCTCAGTGAGAGGATTCTTCCATCCAGAAGTTGCCGTACTATGTGAGTACGAAGTGCTGACAACGTATTCACTCGGAATGATGTCGAGAAACAAAGTGCTCCCGAAAATTTGACGAATAGGACTCTCCCTTTAGCCGTTGGAGCATTCTCTGAAAAGTTTAAAGACACAGTTCCAGTAACTTCTTCTGGCTGATTGTCGGAAATGGGTGGAGTGACATCAAGTGGTTCTATGAGATCATCATCCAGAATTGAAGATATGCGAGATACTGCATATAGGTCTTCTTTCTCAGCATCTACGGTAGCACCACCTGAAGTTGATGACCGGAAACACATTGAACAGTTTGAAGAGTTCATTATAATCGAACAGCCACTCAGGTTCAACACGAGCATCGGTCTCATTTTATTTCAACCAACGAACAACATATGATTCTAAAATCTGCTTGGTTGACTTATTGTAAAATCTATAGGCGGTATGACCAACGTAACCAACAAAATAACAATCATCAGCTTTGGCCCCAAATTTTGGAGTTGAGTCGAGATTCAGTAGAGTACACGGGAAACCAAATGCTCTGAAATGTGCAACTGTGGGCTTTTGACTATAGACAATCTCGTATGGAGTTTTCATTTGAGACTTGTTTATTATCACCTGATTCTGAACATAGCATGCCGTATTAATAGCTTCTGTCCAGAAGAATAATGGCAGTATAGAGTCACAGAACATGGTCCTTGCAGCCTCGATAAGAGTCCTGTTTCTCCTTTCAGCCACGCCATTCTGCTACGGTGTCCGAGCTGAACTGTACTGACGAAGCACTCCCTTTTCTGAGCAAAAATAATTCAATGAAGCATTCTTGAATTCCGTACCATTGTCACAACGAATTCCCCTCAGCTTCGGATTCAGCTGATTTTCCATAAGAACCACAAATCTCTTGATCAGTTCTGCAGTTTCACTATTATTTGACAAGAAAAATACTCAAGTAAATCGTGAGTAGTCATCAGTAATAACTAGACAATAAGAGCTGCGAGAAAGACTCAAAATCTGAACCGGATCGAACGGGTCCATATGCAACAATTGAAACACAGATGTGATGGTGCTAACCAATTTTGGTTTTTGAGTTTTTCGATGATATTTACCTAAGGCATAAGCCACACACTTTTCAATAGTAACAAAATCTTTGAAGGGTAAACCACGCATTAAAACATTTTTAGCAACACAGTTCAAGTTTTTAACATTTGCATGACCAAGACGACAATGCCAAAGCATGGAATTATGTTCTGACACTTTTGAAAATAGGCAAATAATTTAATCAGGAACATTTTTGTTCATGTGCATCGCGTAAGCGTTATCCTTTCTTTGTGATCGAACAAGACTCCAGTTTTCTGGTATGATGATACCAAGTTTTAAAATCAAACACTCTTTATTTGTAAAATGAGTTGAAAAACCTTTATCACAAATTTGTGACGCGCATAATAGACTATGCTTCAACTCTGGAATAAAATTAACATTCTCTAATGATAGAACACCATTACTTACAGTGCCCTTCTTCGTAATCTTCCCTTTCTCTCCTCCCGTAAAGGAAACATACCAACCATTAAAGATTTGAATGTCGCGTAGTTGGGAGATGTCTCCTGTCATGTGCCTGGAACAACCAATATCAACATACCAAGATCTGATGATATTTATCCATAGCTGCTCGTGCATGATGCGGGATTAGTTAGACTTTGGTACCCAGTCCATAGTAACATTGGGTACACCTGACTTATCTACACTTGTCACAGGTTGCCATGACATATCTTCACGATTATCTAATATAGAAGTTGAAACCTTTTTCACCGGAGACTTAGGCACCCATTCATATTTACATTTATAAGATTTACTGTTTTGTGTATGTATGGATGTTCCAATCTCTGGTTTGCGTGGGGGGGGGGGGGAACAGACAAATTTGTTCTACCGACAGGCTTTGATTTAGAAACTGAGTTGGTTTTTGAAATGAAAGCACGGTTCCTAATATTCCTACCAAACAGGTTAGGCTTGGTCTGATGAGGACTAAACCTTCTAGATTTATTTCCGTTCCAATGACTGTCAGAGGGGTTTTCCTGGCGATACCTGAAATTTCGTAGTTAGGTATCACGAGGCATATTCTTCTGATAGAATCCTTAGTAAGGAACATATGAACGATGTGGACAGTTTCTAACAATATGACCAGGTATCCCACAATTAAAAAATGCTTGACGTTTTATATGAAATTATTTTGGTGGATTCTTTGTTCTGACCTATGGTGTGGGTCAAATTGCTTAGCTTGATGTTTACCATTTAACATGTTGCTTGGTTCAACACCCTTTTGTTTGTTTGAGCATCCCTCTTTAACAAAATTGGGTGGTGAGTAATTTTTAGTAAACTTCTTATTTTTAATTTTCTTATTAAAAGCCACATCATCAGATTTCAAGGTTTTAACAGAATCAACCACACAAGTATCTTTGCTTTTAAAAACAAAGGCCGCACAAACAGTAGAAATAACAGAATTCAAAACATGTAGTTTTAAAGAAACATCAGAATTTATGCCTTTATTAAGTGAAACACAGGAGTCATCAGTCCATTCCTCAACCACTACTTTCTTTGCACATGAAGTAAACACATTAAAATCCTTCACTCCTGAAGTAGATGCATATGCATTCACAAGATCAGCCTTATCATCTTTATCTTGTTTATCATACTTCATTCTCTTTAACTTTTCTTTCTGCTCTTTAGTAAGAGGAAGACTAGTATAATTGTCATTGCATGGTGGGGGTACCTGACTATATCCTATACCTACACCAGCGTTTTCTTTCCACCAAAACTGATTTTCAATCATTGAATTAACCACTTTACCGGAACCTTCGAATTTTTTAAAATCAAGTTCAGCCTTTCAAATTTAGTATTTAAATTCTCTATTTTGGAAACAGTTAGTTCAGCAATTTCTTGTTTGGCATCTAGGTGGTGACAACATTTTATATTGAATTCAGATTTAAGTTTAGAGAAATCCTTCTTATGTGCTTCTATTTTCTATAATAAGGCTTTCTCATTTTTCTTAAGTTTAAAATTTTCATATTTTACAACTTCCATTTCTCTAGTCAAGTTATCATTGTGAAGCTTATACAAATTTATTTTATCAATGAAATCTTGAGCACATGATTGAGAACTTACCTCAGATGAGCTAGGATAAGTGAAGGCCGTGAATGCGAATTGAAGTTCCCTAACTCGCTCCTCAGCAACATTTTCTTCTTCAGCTTCTTCAACATGAGCATAATTCGCAGTCTGATTGCTAATATTGAGAGCAGCCATATGATCATACCATGAGAACTGTTGAGCCACCAAATCCCTTTCACCATCACCTGAGCTACCCCCCAGCTTCCTCTCTAGCATTACCCACGAGAACCAGTGCCCTTTCCATATCTCCTTCCTTGGCTGGATTGGTGCATTCATGAGCAAAGTGACCCGGCTCGTGACAGTTGTAACATCTAAGAGTGTCATTGTTAAATCCCACATTCTGATTATTTGGTATATTCCAATTATTTCTTCCAGTTCTCTTAGTGAATTTATTATCCCGTAATACTGCCATGGCGATTTGCCAAGAGTATCCATTTCCTCTACATCATCAGGATGAATTTGATCAAGTTCAGCAGCCACTACAGGTTGAACCAAATCTCCCGCAAGAAAGGCACTGTAACAGTTCATGAACCCCGCCATTAAAGCAATGTTTTCTTGAGTTTCATTTGAAATAGAAGGAGTTTGGCTGGAATTCTGACTAGGAGAAACACCAAACGATTGAGGCTGATCATTAACAGTAGGAGATTGACTAGGTTTAGCAAAGAACACTAGTGCAGGTTGTGGTGAGATAGAAGAGAATTGACCTAAACCCTGAGTGGATTAAACATTGAGAAGTTGGCTTGAGGTTGAAATTTTTGTCGTCCCTGAGTAGTCTGGAACATGGAGAAGTTGTCTTGTGAGATGAGTGCATTATTGGAAGCCACATTGTACCCAGCTGAGCTGTAGGAGTTTGCATAGTTTATTGCACGTTGTTTGTTATCCATGTAACATGCCTTGATGATAGCCATGACCTCAGACAGTGTTAGCTTGTTGAGGTCTTCGTCTTCTTAATAACAACATTCATATCCCAACTTTGAGGCAATGAGTTCACCAACTTATTGTTTGTCTCGGAAGCTGTTAAGTTGATGCTTGCAGATCTCATATCAAACACAAGTGCTATTAACCTATCAAGTTGAGTCTTTAACGACTCTCCCTGGACATGATTAAACATGTTAAACTTTTGTCGTAGCAGATCTTGACGACTTCTCTTCATGTCTTCATTCCCTTCACACACCTCAATCAATGCTTCCCACAGTTCCCTAGCATATTGAAGTTCTCTAAAGCCTAGGGCAATCTCAGGTGAGAGAGCCATAATCAGAGTTGAAAGAGCCTTTTCATCCTCTTCTATTTTAGCAAGATCATCATCATCATACATTGCAGTAGGCTTCACCGCAACTTCCATAGAAATCTCACATTGATAAGTGATGACTTGGGGACCCCTGACTATGCTTCTCCAAATCTTGGCATCTTTCATCTTAACATATTTCTCGAATATAAATTTCCACTCGCTCAACCCCTCATGAGACAGCAGACGGGGCACACGAGTAGTGGTTCCCATTATTGAATCCAATTCTTGGTGCAGTGAAGCATTTAAAGATCCATTAGTTAATTGATCCATCTTAGTCTAAATATCTTAAAGTAAAATATTCAAAGCCCATGCATAATTGATCAGGCCCAAGTGTTGTCAGGCCCAAGATTTGATTTAGCCGAGAACAGATTATGGCACAGTCTGTGTTGACCAAGAGCACGGGTGGACCGAGAACAAGATTGACCGAGAACAAGGTTGATCGAGAACAGGTACTGTTGTTGAACAATAGCAAACGTTCACTGAGAACTCTTGGTTTTGGCCGAGAACACCTGTTTTATGCCGAGAACGATCAGAACAAGAGTTCAAAAAAGTTGTTAACCGATCCACCAAACACAATTAGATATTGAATCTGTTGATATCAAACCGAGCCTTGAATGGTTCAAAAGGCTCTGATACCAATTGTATGTCCCGCTATGCATATTAACAGATTCGGGACTTACAACCGATCCCGCTATGCGTGTAGGAACAACCACTATTTAATTGTTTATTAAATTGGTTGTTCCAGGCACATGACAAGGCAAATATCCATTTTTTTAAATCTTTAAACCATAAAATGGATTATTTGTTTCCTGGACGGGATTTTAGGGTGATAGAACATTTTAATATGCTCTCTAAGTGTGTAGGAACAAATCAGGGAGTACATTGCATATTAAAAGGTTTGTTCCGAACTTTTAACTCGCAATGATGCAGAATTTCAAAACAAGCTTATTCTTAGGGGGAGATTCTCACAAATGGGAAAATGATGACTTGAAGATAAAAGGTAACTGTATCACTTTGGTACGAAAGATTGATCAGTCAAAAAGATTTTAAAATTTTAAATTCTTTTAAAAAAATTACAAAAATATGTTCACGTACAGTTTTTCAAGTATAGTTTTTTATTTTGTTTTATTTCAAAATGTGACAATGATTTGATTACATGAGAAATGATAGTACATCAGTTGGCTAACTATCACACTTCTTCATATATTATTTTTAATTGCTACATTTCGACGATTGAGTCTTTTTTAGGTTAAATTTGTACATAAAAGTTTTCCTTTCTGTCAAAATTTTTTCACAAATTTAAGGGGAGAAAATAAAAAATAAAAAAATCAAAAAGAGTGTGCGTGTGTTCTTATAAAATTAAAAACCTGTTTAATAAAATATTTTTACACACTTTCGCTAAAATTATGTCGGTTGCTCAAGTCTGAAGAACATATACTTGTATATGTTTGGTCCTGTCATCTCCTCGTAGACATACGAAATAGCCATTCACCTAAAGACTGAAAGTGACTGGGGCGATTGTGATGTGTTTTGTTTTTAATTATTTCTCTTGAAATTATGTCGGTTGTTCTAAGCATGAGGGATATTTATTTATATATGTGTTTGGTCTTGTTAACCACTTGTGGACATACGGGATAGCCATTTACCTAAAAACTGATATGGTTACTCAGTTAACAACTTTTTGAAGCTTCAAAATATTTTTAAATGAAAATTGATCCAACCTTTGGAAAATGATAGATGAACTGTTTCTATGTGCCTAACGGGTGAAGTTATTAAGCTTAAAAGGCTCTAGAGCAATTATTGATCAGTATGGTAGCTTTCCATGATGCGTAAAAGTTGAAGTGATATAAACTAAATTTTCTAAACTAACTGTGGAGAGTAATTTTGAAGAAACGTGCATGTATCCATATACATCTCTCCGAAGGATAGGTAGAAAAACAATTACCCAGTCATACACGAGCCCGTTAGCATCTTGATCACCAAAAATATTATGTTTCTAAGTTATTGCTTAAGTTATAAAAAAACAGAAAAACAAAAAAACAAAAAAACAAAATTCCCGCCAAATTACTCTTTTTTTTAACCGATAACCTCTTGACGTTGCTTGACTATGACCGAAAACCCTTGATTTTGACTGATATCTAGGTTTGACCGAGAACACTGCTGGCCGAAAACTCAGTTGACCGAAAACACATTTGGACCGAAAACTCAGTTTGACCGAGAACACTACTGGCTGAATATTCAAAAGCTTGACCGAGAACCCACTTTTCAAGTATTGGCCGAGAACTCCAAATCATGACCGAGAACCCAAAATTTGACCGAGAACTCGATAAACAATCCGAAAACACTGAGACCAATCAGAGAACCCAGAATGATTGGCTTAAAACTCCTTAATGAACCCGAAAACTGTTAAAAATACCCGAAAATAAGCAAATCAGTTGGATTTGGTAGCAACTGATATCCGAGTTTAAAGGAATTTGATTTGTTTCCAAAGAATATCCAATCTTTGACTATAAATAATTCTTCTTCTTTTCCGATTCACAGTTCACCGGAAAATCCCACCAAAACACCAAAAAAAACCAAAAAAACAATGAATCAACAGATCTTGAATCGATTGATATCACAATCAAGCCTAGAATAGGTCAATAGGCTATGATACCAATTGTAAGTCCCGAATCTGGATCACTACAGTATGATATCAACTCGAACACGATATTTGTGCGGAATTCAAATACCGTGGTGATTCAAGATCAATAATACGGAAAACAATAACAAGATTAGATGATACGGTTTCAATGCATACGATTTTATTATCGATAAACCGTCAGATAAATAAACCTATACTCTTCTAAGCACTCTAATAGTTTGATGGTGGCTATCACTCATTTTTTGTAACAAATGACTAAACATTTACTATATATAGGGTTACAATATAAAAGGCTCATAGGTCAAGACCAACCAAGCCCAAACTAGCCTAACCGAAATCCATAGTGATTTCGGTATTACACTATCATAACCATAATGCAATTCTTCAACTCGTCTTCGTTTATATCACTTTAGTCTTAATCATGTTGTGGTCTTTTGATATGCATCAGTCTAACCAAATCGTGGTCCAACAACAACCTATTTAATTTTAATATGAAATAGTCATTTAGCAAGCAAAAAAAGGAAACAAACACATATGAACTCTTTTCCTCATTTCTTTAATAACATGCATGTGTTATCAATACCAAGTTTCAAATACAGTTTCTAATTAAACAATGTTTTCTTTCGCCGGAACAAATCAACGATCATATGCCAGCTTCCGAACAACTTAATTAGGCGTACGAACCAGAAGAAAAGGAGTGGGCGGTTACCTTAGTTGTCGAACAAGTAGGTGATGTACGTAAACATGACAGCGACTAAATCGGTTTCTCTCAACAGAACAAATCGAAGGCGGAACTTGAATAATGGTGGTACGCGATGCGGACGGTGACTTACTCGCAGAGAGAAAACGACGGTCGGTGCTTGCGGGAAATTTCAACAAGTGGCGGTGCACGAAGTAATAGAGCTGAACTATGATAGAACACCATTAACAACTGACATCATATTTTAACCGAAGACACGATGAACTAATATGTAACAAGAAATCACAACGGGTTCGAAAGTTACCTAGATGCGATCTAACGAAGACGCCGGTTGCGTTTGACTTGCAACGGTCTCCAGTAGTACACTATTAGTGAAGGTGGTGGCGTTCACTTCGGGATATGAAACTAATATGACGAAATAGGAACAACTTGGATCGCTAAGTGGTTGGTTCGTGACGCTTTTTTGGCAATGGAGTCGCCGGCGGCCACTTGTAACAGCAATAGTGTGGAGTCACAGTTAGGGAGGTGGAGATAGGTGTGATGTGAGAGTAGATCATAGCTGGGTGCGATGGAGTTTGTTGGCGATTTATAATGGAGGTCGTTGGTGAAGTAACGAGGCTTCGGAGTTCACCCAAATTATCCGACACGTTTTAATTTGAATCAAGCTGATATACATGATGATTGGAATTTAAAATAATAAACATGTGTTCAATCATGAGTTTTGACTCATCCAGGTTTCATTTTTAAATTATTATTATTATTAATATTATAATTATTATTATCATATAAACATTAATATATCATATTTTGTAAAACTTAAATTTACAGGCATTACAACTCTTCCATCCTAAAAAAAGTTTCGTTCTCGAAATTGCTAAATACAAATGCCCGAAATCTTGAAATAAATGATACGAAACATGACTTCAAATATGCTAAACTTCAAACACACCAAACATAAGAGTCTTCTAACATGACATATAAACGGAGTGTGAAACTTAACAAAATCCAAATTCATACGAAATCAAACCCAGATAAACTGAAATACGGAGTACTAAAACGGAAACAAATACAGATTATCAAAAAGGTTCATGTCTTAAATTTCCCAATAACTAATCTTGATGGGCGGTTCTAGCGTTCTCTCTGGCATTAGCTCTTGGGTTAAACTGAGGGCAATCTCTAATTCTGCGTGTTGCATCTCTGCACGTGAAGCAAAGTCCTTCGGCTCAGCGACATAGACCCTTATGTGGCTTCCCAAAAGTGGCACAAGGAGGGTCACGGTTTGGTGGCGTGTTCTGTTGAGTCTAGTTTTGGTGTCAACGATTTCGGGGTGCCAAGGACTGATCACCGGCATGAGAAGACCGGTCAGGATCACTTTCCCTTCGGCTCTTGCGATCATCATTAAACGCTTTCTGACTGCATTTATTATCGTTGTCAAGGTTCTTAACCGCATCAACTACTCATTTATATCATTGAAATGGAGATTTTGGATAAACTTTCTATCCCGGTCACAAATGGCCCACTTGAAATGATTGGTTTGCTGCTCTTGAGTTCCAAGGGTCAGGCCCAGAAAACTAACCAGGCGATAGAAACGGTTCTTAAACTCCACGATAGGCTCATCATCTCCTTGCACCATCGAAGAATACTCCCGTAGGTATTCACTGCGATCAGCATCAGTGAAATATTGTTGATAAAACAGGGAACAAAAATCATTCCAAGGAAGTGTGGCAGCATAGTTGTCTCCTCCACGGGCAGCTTTCAGTGTCTTCCACCATCTATGAGCATCATCTTCAAACTTATAAGCAGCTACCCGAACCTTAAACACATCTTCGACACCTAGAACCTCAAATAGTTTCTCGATATGCGCGATCCAACTTTCAGCTTCTACTAGAGAACTAGCAGTACTAAAAGATTTCGGATTTTTCTTTTGAAAATGCTAAAGCCAGACATGAATACCAACAGGAGGATTGTTGCCTCCGGCATTGTTGCCACCAGTATTGTTGCCACCAGCATTCTTGCCACCGGCGTTGTTGCCACCAACATAGTTCTGTTGCAACTGTTGTATCAAATTAGGGACTAATGCAGCAATAGACGCATTGACGACGTTAGTGACAAGGGTTGCAAGAGGAGGGTCGTTTGAATCATCATTCTCGCCATTGCGGTTAACACGTCTTTTAGGAGGCATCTGAAAGTAAGATAACGTATGAGTTGAAAGATAAAGATTTGTGGAATACTCGGAAGACGAAAAGAGGAATCCTAAACCTGACGTCTATCAATTAACTCACATGATTAATTATTTATTTTTTAAGTTTTCTAAAGGAAAGAGCCTGAGCTCTGATACCATAACTGTAACACCCCAACCCGGAACGGCTGACGTGTCACTATTACAGATATCAAATCAACGCCACAATCCAAAATACAACAAAAATCAACGCAACCTATGGCATATTATTAACCCAAAATGAATTAACATTTAAAATCTTGAACTTCATAAGTCCCTCTCATCCCTAACTTCGCTGAGTCCTAGATTAACTGTAAATAAATAAGAAAAACAGAACAAAGAAATACGACTAAGCCAAAAATTGCCTAGTAACAGAAAGAACCATAGTATTGGTAAGGATGGACGAAGGAAAAATACGTCTAAAAACTTTGATTTAAACTCGAAACCAACCTATATACTGAAACATATATTGAACAAACTTCTGAGATATGATCCGACACTTGGTCAGAACATAATCAAACGCATACGCAAACATATTAGAAACATATCATAACGTATACACACAGTAAAACACGTGACTACATATATCAAGAACTCAAATCACGTGAGACAGAAGCACCCACGAGCCTAAACAGAACATGTTGGTGCAATGTGCCAGTAGTTCATTGGTCTTTAGTTTAATCGTGTCTGTAATCGTTACATTGTTTGTTGCATTTTGGTGAACTTAATGCTTTGGTCATGTTAGTGGCGAACTTAGTATATAGGCGAAGTTAGGGACAACTTCGCCAATGGTGTTTGGCGAAGTTGTTGCAGGTCTATATAACCTAACTTAGGCCTTTTTGTTTAGTAGCTTCTTGGTCATTTTGTTACGTGACAGTTGGCGTTTGTCGACTGTTTTGGTCTAACATCTAATATCAATTAAGCCTTTGCTCTTTACGTGTTGCGTGTTCTTTACGTGTCTCACGATTAAATACTCGTATCGTATACGTAGGGATTCCGCCCCCTCGTGTTACGAGATACTCCTGTATAAATCCAGATGGGAACCTACAATTGGTATCAGAGCATTTGCTCGTGATTGTGTGGTTCGGGATTATCACACGAGTGTTAAAATTATTGCGCTAGACTTTTCACGGAATCGTCTCACGTAAAATATCGTTCGTTTGGTCGATTCCTACACCATATTACTCTCGACACACTCCCTACTACCTTTGAACCATTCGAAACCAGAAAAACAGTGCTCAAAATCAGATTCCATATCCAGCGAAGTTGCCGCCACTTGTCATTAGGGTTTTGGCGAAGATATATAAGGGGCGAAGTTGTAAACTGGTGAAGTTGTAAACTGGCGAAGTTGTAAACTCGTGAAGTTATTAGAAAGTGAATATAATTTATACTCTCTAACTTCGCCCGAAGCGAAGTTAACGCAAGCGAAGTTATCTTAGCTTCGGCATCCACTGTTCACAGAATACACTTTGAATTAGTTTTAGATCTTGTTTCGGTTAAGTATGACTTCGATAAACATCACAAAACTGGTAAAGATGGAAGTTGAAGCTGGGTCAGCAACTAAAGCTCCATAGTTACTTAAAGGAACTGATTTTGTTGCGGGGAAAGACAGATTTGAGCAGTATGTGAAATATCAAGATGCAAAGATGTGGGATGTATTCAGGATGGCTATATCCCTCCAACAACTGAGTTTGAAGGACGTGAGCAACTAAAGAAGTATAATAAGATGGAGGATGATGAGAAGAAAATGTACGAGGCAGAAACTAAGGCATTAGCAGCAATAACCATGGCACTACCTCAAGAGATTCTACACACTTTTAGAAAGTACAAGTCCGCTAAAGAATTGTGGGAAGTGCTAGAAACCTCTATAAAGGAAACGTTGGAATTCGGAACTCAAAGTCAAAATTGTTGAAAACTCAATTCTCGGTGTTCAAGTATGTGACAATTGCAAATTTCGGGTTAACTCCGTTAACCAAACTCAGTCTAGTCCGTTAGTTCATCATAGTCCACATACATGTCACGTGTCAAACATAAGTCTGTCCGAGTACGTTGGTGGTCTTATAAACACAACAATAATAAGTGATTATCATTATTACATGCTAAGTTACATGTTATGAACGATAAGTTACATGATGCTACATGAAGTGTTATATGCTAAGTTATATGTTATGTATGCTAAGTTATATTACATGAAAAGTGGAATTGTATGTGTAAGTATGTTGCAAGTTATGAAGTGTTACATAAAACATTACATGCTAGTTTATGCTAGACAAGTATGCTAGGATATTACATGTTACATGACACATTAGAACATATAAATAAATGTTGTAACATGTCACATTATTTATAACATAAGTTGGAAAAATACATTTAATTATAAAAGACTTACCAAAAATTAAAACCATAACCCCCCAAGCCTAGCCCATATGGCCGCCCCCCCATACACATTCACAAAAAAATAATAATTTCTAACCTAATTCTCTCATTCTCTCATCTCTTTCACACCCTCCTCCAATCTCTTCCTTGCAAAAGCTTGAATATTGATCTTGATCAATACAAGTGCAAGTGATCCAAGAGAGTAAGTGGTGTGTATTGATTTGTATTATTCTTTGTTTTGATTCTTGAGAACCTAGTATCCAACAAGGGTGATGATCAATGGGGAATCCTTGTTCAAACAACAATTGAAAAGATTATGTTTTTGTAAAACTAGTGTCTTTTGTTGACTTGGGTGAAAACCCTAAAGTTGTATCTTTAAAAAAATACTCAATGACATCTTGATGGAGAGTATAAATCTTTGTTTTGATGTTTTCTAGAGGTTGGTTTATGGATTTGAATCCTAGGAATGTTAATTGGTGATTTGTTTGAGTGATTGTTATAAATCTGATTCTGATCAGATTTGTATTAGACTATTGTTTAGCTGATAAATCGATGATAACTTAATGTTTTTGGACGATTTATGATTCTATGATATACTACTTGGTGTCTAGTTTTTGTGGATATATTATTTGAAATTTTTGGAGATCGTTTGCTATGTTTTTATGATTTTATGAAATTGATTGTCAAAACTGTTACGGGTTTCCTAAAATTACTTCTTACCATAAGTGTTATATCTTGACTATGGTAATTGATAATTGAGTGATTCCAAATCTGGAAGAATATTTAGGATGTTAGGAACATGCTCCAATTGGTCTCACATTATTTAGAGTTATATTTAATTTTTGGTGAATTTATAATTTTGATTGGTCACTGACAGACCTGATTGTGCACGGCTGTAGTATATGAATTTTCATGATTTTTATATGCATGAGAAAATTATAAAAAAAATAGTTTTGAAATCCTAAGACATAGAGATATTCTGTGTAAAATAATGAGAATTTATTGAGTTAGGGTGATATGCTATAATCGTGCATCTTTGCTGGGTTATAACTCACTATATGACTGCTAGTTTGAAATTGCTTGTTAAGTGTTGTCCAAGGCTATGAATCTTTGTTAAATGATTTGATGAGTTGCTAGGACACAAGTTTAACTTAGGAACCTTTTCGGTTTAACCAAAGGGGTTAGTCATGCTTGACCATTGAAATTGATACATGCTTGATGTTAGCCAATGTGTTAGATCATAAGCCACCAATGTGTCATTGGGTCAACTCAGTCAAAGTTTTGGTATTTGGTCCACAAGAGTCAAACCTTGGTCAAAGGTCAACATAGAAGTCAACTTTAGTCAAAGTCAACTTTAGTCAAAGTCAACAAAAGTCATACTTTGGTCAAAAGTCTTTTTAAAAACAATTGGAGATTGTTGGATACTAGTGGTTCTAGGAACCATCCCACAAGTTACTTACGTACTTGCATTTTAGGGTCTTAGCACGTGACGCATTTACTTCGGTCGGATTTGTGTAATACCCGAAGCACCAACATGGTGAGTTTACGGCCCCACTTTTATACTCTTCCTTTGGGGGAGGAAACATGCAAAACTGTGTTACTTTACCTGCTCTAAATCTTTACACAACCGTTTGGTTGCTTATAACGTAGTGTTTCTTTGCCATGGAAAGTCCTCACAAACATCGGACCGTTAACTAAGGTTAACTGGCGTGGTAAATTTAAATAGTACTATTGGGTTTGACAAACCCCACCCTGCATTATTCTCGACTGGAGATCGAACGGGGTGTAACTTTGACCAAACATTGTTAAGTTTTGGCAATACTTGACTTGAGGCAATAACTAGTCAGCTTCGGTCGTGATGGAAACATAACACTATGCGGCAACGAGTTAACTAAGTGTAGTTAACCATGGGCCACTTTTATTTATAAATGTTTATGAACTGATAGAGCATAACTTACTTTGAAAACCTGTGAACTCTCCAACCATATGTGTTGACTCTTTTTAGCATGTTTTCCTCAGGTCACTAGCAAGCACTTGGATTAGGATAACATTGCATGCATGGACTCGCATTGGTTTAAGTTTGAAAACATTTATTTGATATTGGTTTTGCGCTTGTAGCGCCATGAATTATTTAAACTTGTTTTGGGAGATGGCTCCCGCACTTTGTTTAGCTTCCGCACTAGCACTAAAGTACTCTGAACATTTTATTTTGATTTGTTAAAACTTTTAAGACCATATAGATGTCGTTTGGTGTGATTAATGTGTTCGGATCCTGGTTTATCACCCGCCTTACGGTAAAACTCCGTTAGTGGAAATTTGGGGGTGTGACAAAGTACTTTAAGAATGAATCACTTGATGACATCATCACAAGATACTATCACTTGATGATAGAATTGAACAACTACTCCATAAAGTACACAGAGGCAGAAATTGTAGAAAAACTTCTGGATGCTCTTCCACCAGTCTTAATGAGAGAAGATAAATATTTTGAAAACTTTGAGTTGGAAACGGTGGTCAACAAGTTACGAAATTATGAGCTTAGTATGATAAGAAAAGAGACTCCTACTGATCAGGTTCAGGATCCGAGAATGTATGGTGCAAGAGGGTCTCCAAACTCAAGCTCTAAACCAGAATCGGCTGCTTATTACTTCGGTGGTGAATCAAACTCTACTCAAGATGGTAATGTTGTGATGAATATGGAAGGAGATATATGCTTTGTAGCTGGTGGAAGTAGTACGTCAAAACCTCAATCCTCAGTCAGTAACTCTTCCACTAGTTCTTTAAGTGTGAATTACTCAAAGATGCCTATGTATGAGCGTAAAATCTGCTGAACAACAATTTGCTCTTTATGCCTCCTTCATTGCGTCTTATGAGAATTACATCAAGGGAAAGATAGATGACCCTGCAACCTTGGATAAGGACTATGATCAGATAGATGATGATGACATGGAAGAAATGGATCTGCAGTGGCAAATGGCGATGATAGTAAGAAGGGTAAAACGGTTTATGAAGAAGACTGGAAGAAAGTTCGTGGGAGAGAGACCAGGATTTGACAAGTCAAAGGTTCGTTGCTACAATTGTCAACAAAATGGACACTTTGCAAGAGAGTGTACGAATGAAAGAGTTGAACGGAGTCAGAACATGGCTACTCAACATAACGGGAATGGGAATGGTACTGAAGAAAAAGCCATGGTGTCTCAACAGAATGATGGGTATAATTGAAACATCAATGTTGAGGAGGTGACTGAACAAGCGAATCTGGTGAATTGTGACTGGAAGATGTGACAAGGAACCAGTGGAGGATCAGGCGTACATGGTAGAAGTGAATGATCAGCTTCAGAGGTATGTTCTGAACCTCATTGTGAACAATGTGAAAAACCGTCTGATCAATTAACTGCTTTAACTGATCAGTATGTAAGTTTGGAAAAAGAATTAAAAACGATAAAATAAGAACATCATTACACTAAACAAAAAGAAAACGGTTATAAGTTCAAAATCAAAGCTAGTAAAAAAGACATAAGATGCCTTAAGAAAACATTGGCTGAGAAAATCCAAGTAATTGATCTAAGTTATGAAGTTGTGGAAGAGAAAACCAAACTTATTGTTGAAAAAGATAAACAGATAGCAGATTATCAAGGGAAAGTGGTGGAACTAAATAGAAAACTTGAACAATTTAGGAATTCATCAATGATGCTTAATCATGTCCTAAGTGTTCAACGTTCACCTAATGATAAAGGAGGTATTGGATTCACCGAAGTTCCACCACCTTTTAACAATGATTATACTTATAATCCTTGTAATCATCCATCTGTTTTTGTTAAGCCTGCTCAGACAGTAACGGGTAATATCAGCCCTAACAGTCTATCCCTTAAAGTTCAATCAAGCAACACCAATGCTGATTTAATCAATCATGAAAATCTTGATAAAAATATTAACGAATCAGTTCAGACAAATTCTTCAGTCACGAATCAAGATTCCAAGAATAAGGAGTCTGTGAACATTGATAAAGTAGATGATGAAGTTGTTTTACTCAGACGGGGGCAGAGTGATACTTTTAGTGAAAAGAAATCTTCTTTAAACCCATTCGTCCCCCCACCACCCCGTATGTGAAACAAACTGTCAGTGAAGCAACTTCATCCTCTGCTGCACTCCTGAAAAGAAAGTTTGGATTGACACAGATTGTCCGAACAAGAGTTGTTTTAGATGTAACAAGATAGGACACTTTGTCAATAACTGTCCGCTGAAAAGGAAGAAATCTAAAAATATGAGGCCAACCAAAACTGAGAATGAAACGAACTTTAAAACTGGTGCTAGTAAGAATTATAACACAACCAACTTTAATCGTTGGAGAAATTCAAGGTTCAAAGAAACCAAGCTCGTTTTTTCCCAGTTAATCATAGAACGTGTAACTTCGAATCCATTAATGCTAGAAACTCAAGAATGTTTGGATGGCCTCATAATCAGTTTTCTATAAATCTTCCATTCAGATCAAATGGAAACTTCCCTTAAAGGAACTTTAGGCAACCAAGGAGTTGGATGCCAGTTAACAGGTTTGACCAACCCAAGACCAGAAGGTCTTGGGTCCCTCTCTTTTAATTCGTCTCTTTAACTGTGCAGGAACAGTCGTACAGGACTGTGAACAACATGTGGTTTGTCTACAATGTCTGATCCCGGCACATGACGGGTAACAAGAAATTGTTACGTGATTGGAAAGCTGTAGAGGGAGGAAGAGTTAGTTTTGCAGGAGAAAGTGGAGGAAAAATTTCTAGAATCGGTACTGTTACTAATGGGAGAATCAAGTTGGAGAAGGTTAATTTTGTGGAGGAGTTAAAGCACAATCTTCTGAGTGTCTCTCAGATCTGTGACAAAGAATACACTGTGCACTTTACAAAGGATGAGGCACTCGTGCTCTATCCTGGTTTCAAGATTCCTGAAACCTGGGTTGTGATGAAAGCTCCAAGAGAGAAGAATACATATGTGATGGACATGAGGTCCACCAAGATGGTGAAGAAAGAATCATGTCTCTTGTCAAAAGCAACAGGGTCTGAGTCAGAATTGTGGCACCGAAGGATGGGTCATATCCATCTACGTAAGATGAATTACATAGTCAAGAATGGGCTGGTACTTGGGGTTCCGTTAAAGAATTTCAACTTTGAAGATCAATGTCTGTCATGCAAGAAAGGAAAGCAGCACAAGAAACCACATCACTCCAAACTGATTAACTCAATTGCCACACCTTTAGACTTGCTTCACATGAATCTGTTTGGTCCCATAAATGTTAAAAGCCTGGGTGGAACATCCTATTGTTTGGTTGTGACTGATGGTTACTCACGTTACTCATGGGTTTACTTTCTGAAAGCTAAAGATGAAACAGTGCGGTTGGTAATTAACTTGATTACCAAAGTGGAAAATATTGTTGGGGGAAAAGTCAAGTTCATCAGAAGTGATAACGGCACGGAGTTTAAGAACTATCAAATGGAGATGTTTTGTCTGCAGAAAGGGATTGAGCATGAGTTTAGCGCACCATATACTCCGCAACAGAATGGAGTAGCTGAAAGGAAGAATAGAACTCTAATTGAAGGCGCCAGGACTATGCTGGCAGATGCTAAACTTCCCGTGGTGTTCTGAACCGAGGCTGTTGCCATGGCCTGCTATATCCTTAATCGTGTTTTAACTGTTAAAAGATTAAATAAAAATTTTTATGAATTAATGCATGGTAGAAAGCCAAATCTGAAAGCTCTTGAACCTTTTGGGTCCCCATGTTTGATCTTAAAGACTAACTTAAAATTCGGTGAGAAAGTTGACGAAGGTATTCTTGTTGGCTACGTAGTTGGGTCACCGAACAGAAGAGTCTTTAATCTATCGAACAACAAGGTTGAGGTGGTCTGTAACACTGACATTACAAGTTACAAATCACTAAAGCCTAGCATGGGACCAGCAGAGGCTTTCGATTATGATAAATTATTTAAGTATTTTAATTAACCTTTTTCTTGATTTTGCAGATACAGAAGAAAGGATGGCCACTCAGATGCTACTCGATGAAGAAGATGCCATTATGCATCGTCCACAGTGTAATGAGAAACAAACTACCGTGTCAAGTGCTGTTGAAACTCCTGCTGTCTCAAGTGACGATGATTTTTTCAATCCGTATCACACTCAACACAATTCAATTGAAGTCTCTCCAAATCTTGGAGAAAACTTGAAGGTTGGGCCTCTACAAACCACCCGAATCCACTAAAATCATCCCTTGGAGAATGTGATCGGTAATCCTTCCGGTGGAGTAAGAACCAGAAGAAGATTGGTTGAAAATACACGTGTGTATGCAAGCATTAAAGACACCGGTATTATGAACGAATGCTTGTATGCCTGCTTTATTAGTCAGATTGAACCAAAGAACTATCATATGGCGTTGAAGGATAGCTCGTGGGTAGAAGCTATGCAGGAAGAATTGGCTCAATTTAACAAAATGGAAGTATGGCAGTTGGTTGGAAAGCCACGAGATGTTAATGCAATCGGTACGAAGTGGGTATTCAAATGCAAGAGAGATGAGAAAGGGGTAATCGTCCGTAACAAGGCAAGATTAGTAGTCAAAGGATTTAACCAACAAGAAGGGATCGACTACAATGAAGTGTTTGCTCCTGTGGCAAGACTGGAGGCAATTCGACTTCTCTTGGCCTTTGCTGCGCACAAAGAGATGAAAGTGTTTCAACTGGATGTTAAAAGTACGTTCCTAAAAGGCAAGGTCGATGAAGTGGTATATGTCGAGCAACCTCCGGGCTTTCCTAATCCAGACTTTATGCGTAAAAGCTCAATAAAGCATTATATGGCCTACATCAAGCTCCACGAGCTTGGTACACAACTTTATCTGATTATTTGCTGGAAAATGGGTTTGCGAGAGGAAAGATTGACAGTACATTGTTTGTAAAGTGGAATGGGAAAGATTTTCTTCTCGTCCAAATCTATGTGGATGATATCATCTTCGGAGCCTCAAAGATTTCTATGTGTTAGGAGTTTAAAGCGGTTATGAAGAAAAGGTTTGAGATGAGCGCCATGGGTGAATTAACTTTCTTTTTGGTTTTACAGGTAGATCAGAAGAAGTATGGCATGTTCATTCATCAAACTAAATATGTTCACGATGTGCTTAAGCGTTTTAAGATGGAAGAAAGCACCCCGTTTGACACTCCGATTTATGTCAACCACAAACTAGGTGTTGACTCCGACAGTGATGGAGACGTGGATCCTACTCAGTATCGGGCTATTATAGGTTATTTGATGTATTTAACTTCTTCCAGACCTGACATTATGTTTGCAGTTTGTCTTTGTACCCGTTTTCACGCTAACCCAAAGGAGTCGCACATGAAGGGAGTGAAGAGAATTTAGCGTTATGTTAAAGGAAAGCCTAAATTGGGTCTCTGGTATCCAAAAGGAGGAGAACTTGATCTGGTAGCATACACAGACTCAGTCTATGGAAGATGCAATCAGAACAGTAAGTCAACTACGGGTGGCTGTTAATTTCTAGGAGGAAGATTGGTATCGTGGCAATGCAAGAAGCAGACTTTAGTGGCCATATCTACCTGTGAAGCAGAGTACATGGCAGCATCAAATTGCTGCTCCCAAGTTTTGTTGATACAACAACAAATGCAAGATTATGGTATGAATTTCACTCAAACTCCTATTTGCATTGATAACACTGCTGCAATCTCAGTAACTAACAATCCCGTTAAACATAGTAAACAAAACATATTGACATTCGTCATCATTTTATACGGGATTGTGCTGAGAAGAAATTAATCTTGCTTGAAAAGGTTGATTCTCTGGATAACTTTGCCGATCTTTTTACAAAAGCTTTTGACAGGGCTCGTTTTCAAAACCTGATTGAGCTTAATGGGATGATCAATCCCGAGTAACCTTGTTTTTTACTGTTTGTTCATCTTTTAAAAAAAAACATCACTATCGCTGAGAATTATGTCGGTTGTTCAAGTTTGAAGGACATGTTCTTGAATTTGTTTGGTCCTTGTATCTATGTGTAGATTCAAAGGATAGCCATTAACCTAATAACTGAAAGCCACTGGGGCTGTTGTGATGAGTTTTTATTCCTTCGCTGAAAATTATGTCGGTTACACTTAGTTGGAGGGACACATATTCGTATGTGTTTAGTCCTGCTAATCCACTGGATTTTTGGGATAGCCATTTACCCAAAGGCTTAAAAGTGATCGGGGCGACGGAATGTAAATTTTTTTTTTGGGAAATGATATACTTTTTCAGTCTATAGCTTCTCATGAAGCTTCAAAATTGGTGTTAAATTGAAAATTGATTCAACCTTTGGAAAGTGATAGATGAACTGATTTTGTGCACCTAACGGGTGAAGTTATTAGGCTTAAAAGACTTTTGAACAGTCATTGTTTGGTACGGTAGCTTTCTATGGTGCGTAAAAGTAGAAGTGATACAAATTAAATCTACTCCATTTACTGTGGAGAATCATTTTGAAATGTGCATGTCTCCACATATATCTCTCCAAATGATATGCAGAAAAGTGACTACCCAGTCATACACGAGCCCGTTAGTGTCTTGATCCCCACGAATATTGTGTTATCTCTCTGCAGTGATCCAGATTCGGGACTTGCAGGTGTTTGTTATGTATATATTTATTTAAAAAAAATAATTATTATTATGTTTTATTTCTTTTAAAATTCAAAAAGTCAAAAACAACATGGATGAGGCACCAACTGAGTCTTGTGCAAGCTAAATGTAAGGATTGTGAAGCCGACTCACATATACATTGTTTAATCAGACACTACGGGTCGAAGTCAACTCGGGGTGATCTGGAAAAAGCCAAATATGCCTTGAGAATAGATAGGAGGCATCACAGTTCCTTAAGTGATGTCCACTAAATTTTGAGTCCAATTGAACCTAATCCGTATCACTGAAGCAATGAAACCATGCTAAGCTTTATACCTGCCTTCAACCTGTTTCTCTATGTCATAATAATGCTGAACATGAATCCTAGTGACAGCCTCTTAATCAGTATGATTCCATGTTCGGATCTTTTCTTAAACATGCTAGGTTCTCTGAAGGATTGAAATTTGATCCCGTCTTTGGTATTTTAGTTATGTTTATATTATTTATTTTATACGTTTGTCCTAAATGTGTATAAAATAGGATCTTGAGTTACTCTTTTTTGATCTTTTTCTTTCAAATTGTTCTAAAACTAACTTCGCTGTGGCGAAGTTGTCAAAAAGGCGAAGTAATTTTTACTTCGCCCCTGGGTTATTCAGAAAGTATAAAAGGAAGACAAGGGTCAATTTTGGTCAAACACACACTCTAAACCATCGGAGAACTTATCCCTCTGAATCAACCCTCTAATAATCTGCTTTTTGTCTGATAATAAGGTTCGTTAACTTCTATCGATTCATAATTTACTAGTTTTGATTGTTAATCAGTTCCATAATGTAAGGTTTTAATTAGTTCTCTTGAATAACCTTAAAATTCGATAATAATCTCCGGTTCTTGAATGTATTGGTGAAATCTGGACCTCCGAGGCATTAATCGAACATCCTTGTACCTATTTTCAGTCTCTGATTGTTCGTATTTACAACTGAAAAGGATCCGGTGTTCGGAACTGTTTATGCGGCGAAGTTAATATACGGCGAAGTTATCTCTAACTTCGCTACAGCTATAACTTTGCTGCATGACATCTTTTGGTCACAACTTCGCTGATACACTAACTTTGCTACCTACATGCCAAACGAAGTTACAAACTGTGTTAAACATTTGCCTAACTTAACTCGTTTTCTTTGTAGATATGGCTGCTGTCGAAGGTGCGGGTGGTACAGGTGGTGATGGAGGAGATGGGTATATAAGACAATTCTTCCTGGGACACAACATGTACGTGACATTAGATCCAGATGCTCACGGTGCTGATGATTACTCGAAGATTATCGCGTTCCTCATTCGCTCAAGAATCTTTCACGCTATCACTACAACTCTTCTGATATCTTTACCAAATATTGAAAATTTTTGGAGGACAGTCGAATATGATGGTCGTGTTGAACCTCCAGTTATGCATGCTACAATCAATAAACAAGTGGTACAGTTCTCAGCTAATCAGATTCGGGAGGCTCTACAGTTCGGAGTTGAAACCACTCAGGATCCTACTGAGTATTCAACAACTTTCAGAAACGGGGCATTTCTTCGTATGGGGTACTCGGGTCTGTTGGAAGACTTACAACGCACAATGGGGTTCCTATTAGACCAGTGGCATTTCTTAATGCACGTGTTGATTGTATGCATGTTTGGTCGTAAGGCTGGATCCGATGGTATGGGTGCGACAATGCGTCCGCTATGATCACGTTGACTTATAATAAACCGTATAGTTTCAGCCAAATGGTGTTCTATGAGATTGATCGTCAGAGGGGAGCTGTGGCACGGGAACGTCTTAACGTATCCCAGATTCTTACAGGTGATTCTTAATCATGTCGCTCCAAATTTGCCACAACGTCGTCCTATCTCTTATGTGGAAAGTGTAACCAAGAGAATTTTTGCTCAATGCCGATCATCGAGTGCACGAAGTAATGTTGATCGTCGACCGAGGCACATAGCGTTATTTAGGTATCTTGTGAATCCTAACTATGTTGCTCCACCAGAGGATGGCTTTGCTGATCCTGTTCTAGCACAAGCTAATATCCCTCAACCACCTCCCATGGCTCATGTGGCTCCAGTTCATGTTGAACCTGTTCAAGATGCTCCCGTACCGGATAATCTAGTTATTGATCCTGTTATATCTACCGCAGAGGGGGTGCATCTTGATGTTGCTTTCGGTGTGCAAGGGATCTTTGGTGTATCGTCTGAAGTTCAAGTTTCTACAATTGCAGTGTCTGGGGTACCATCCTCTTTGATTGTTGGTTCAACTAGTCAACCTTTACTCTCTGTTGAAGACTTAGAGGAAACCTTAATAGATTCTTCCACTGATGAAGCTAAGAGAATTCTGGCTGCACAAGAGAGGATCCAAGTAAAACGAAAGAAAGATTCGTATGACAGTGAGTCGGATTATAAGGAGGAGTTGTATGCCTTTTTTCGGAGATCAAAGAGGGCTAGAGCTGGTGAAAACTCAAGTGTTGTTCATTTTGCCCCTCCACAGTTGTCTGGTATGTCTACACTGCCTCCATCTTCATCTGATCCGTTACTAGTGACATCTAGTGTACCAACGGGGGCTTTTTCAGCACCGTCTATTGTACCATCTACAGTAGATATTTCTTTGCCAGAGATTGTGTCCCTATCACAACGTACTATTACTCCGTCTGAAGTTGTGTCTATGGTTGTTGAATCGACGGTGATGGCAACTACTAGGTCTTCTGTTAAAATTCCTCCTCCGGTCACTAGTCCATCATCATATGAGATTCTAGTAACTTTGGGTATCCCTCCGTCATATGCTCAGGACATTTCTCATATCTCGTTTGCCTTTGATGCTTCGTTGTCGGATTCAGAGCGGATAGCGGCTCTAGAACGTGTAGTGGCTGACCAGTCAAGAATAAATCTCATTCAGACACAAGCTATTCAACGGCTAGTGGCTGAGAACCAAATTCAGTCATCTTTTCTTATTGAACATGGTAAACTTTTTGATTCTTTGAAGCAGTTCTTATCATCTTAGGGGGAGACTAGTTGCAAAGATGATGAGTTGAGAACAAAGAGGAGACAGGACAGAGACGATGATCCCAATGCATCGAAAGATGTAGGTGGTGAGCTACTAAGAATTGAACAAACTTTTGGGGCTTCCACATCTCAGGGGGAGTGTACTGCTCCATCGGGCAGTGCAGGTGGTGAGACTGTTGTGGTAGACGATGAGGATGATATGGGTGAAGATGTGTTGTCTTTTAGTGAACTTGAAAAGCTTGGTGAACAGATTGAGATTGACAGTGGCTTAGAGGAAGGTGAGATACCTGATGATAGTGTCGAACATGATATTCCTAGTGCTGGTCAAGAAAGTTTGGGTAAAGATGATATTGTGTCGGGTGATTCTGAGTGGGAGGAATAGCCAAGGTGGAAAGAAGGATGCGCTAATTGGTTTATCAAGACAAAGAAGCCGGTGCTACCTACGATGTTCAAGAAAAGTTATAATATTAAGGGGTATGCTGAATCAACAAAGGGTATTATCTGTTGGTTGTATGATGATCAGCTAAAGCTGTTTGTGGTGAAAAGATATGATGGGATTTAGTATTTTGCTAAGAGGTTGAGATCGTTCAATACATTTCCTGAGTGTGAAGTGAAGGATTTGGCTCGGATAAGGTTGTTTAATAGAAGTGGTGACAATTTTGCTAGCTGGGTTGGTAAGGAGAAAAAGTTTTAGTTGTTGAAGCCTCAAAAGGGGAAGTTGATTGAAGATACAGAACGGGGAATGCGGGCTGATGGCAAGCCCTGGATGGTTATGAAGTACAAACCGATTCGATGTATGAAAGAGGCCCCAATGAAGACCATGCCTCAAGATGTGTTGAAAGATCTTAAATGGTGGTATGTTGATTTCCAGACTACTGATGTCGTGATGGAAGATCAAGATGAACAGGTGATCTTAAGGGTGTATGATCCTATGCACTTGGTTAACTTGTCTCAAGCTGATTTACGTGACTAAATGAAAAGAAGATTTTTTATATTCCTGTGTGGAAAGATGAAGCGAAGAAATATCAAAGGGTGGCCTCAGTCTGTGTGAGACAAGGTGTACATGCTTGAAGACGGAAGGTACAATTTTTTGGATTACAAGACGATACGAATCCATAAGAGAAATGAAGCTACTGCCAAGGGGGAGTCTGCTGGTGCAATTTGCCAGTAGTTCATTGGTCTTTAGTTTAATCGTGTCTGTAATCGTTACATTGTTTGTTGCATTTTGGTGAACTTAATGTTTTGGTCATGTTAGTGGCGAACTTACTATATAGGCGAAGTTAGGGAAAACTTCGCCAATGGTGTTTGGCGAAGTTGTTGCAGGTCTATATTACCTAACTTCGGCCATTTTGTTTAGTAGCTTCTTGGTCATTTTGTTACGTGACAGCTAGGGTTTGTCTGCTAGTTTGGTCTTACATCTAATAACAATTAACCGTTTGTTCTTTACGTGTTACGTGTTCTTTACTTGTCTCTCCATTAAATACTCATATCGTATACGTAGGGGATTCCGCACCCTCGTGTTACGAGATACTCCTGTGTAGATCCGGTTGGGAACCTTTAATGTGCAAAACACGGTCTATTAAAACCTAACCTAGACACTCTAGTTTTAAATTTATAAATCTAGACTCTCCTAATGCTAGACCACTAGACAGGCAAGTGTACCTATCAACTGTAGTAAAGCCTAATGAAGTCCGGATATCGAACCCAAAGGACACTAGCGACACCTAAACTATACTCTGACTAATAACTTAAATAGATTTATTTAATTGATTTTTATGTTTTTTTAAGTATTAAATATTAATTAAATAATATTAAAACTAAAACTGACACGAAAACTAGACATGAACAAATACGTTTAGAACTCACATAGGGGAAACAACTATCTAGGCAAAGAATCCTACTAGTCAACTCGTAAAATTTCGGAATTGGATTTATGATTGGTAACGTATTCTAAAAATTTGAAATTTAAGGAATAACTAAAGTAAGCTAGATCACCTCCCGGTCTCACCAACAATACCTTGACAGAATATAATGTATCTCTAAACTCTCAATTACTGCACCTATGGAATACGTTAACAATAAACCATAAACTAGTTGTAAACACACAGTAAACAACCTAATATGCATCCATACATGAAATACGTTCATAAAGACACCTATGGAACAATAAATTGATAATAAATATACCAAATACGCATATGCATCACAACCAAATAAAATAAAAACTTTACCAAAGCATGAACCAATCAATAAGTAATCTAAAACTAAGAATAAAACGAGTACAAAAAGTATTCATCCAAACCCAGGCAATCTAATAGTTTAACCAATCTTAATAATTGATGAAACAAAGATACAATATATATTATGATTCATCGTAAAAAGAAATAAAATTAATTGAGCTACTAGCCTGCTTCTCCTTTTCTTTTTCGACGATGTCGTAGACTTTTAACCTCGGAGACGTGCTTGCTTCTTTATTATTTCCACCATAATTGTTTATTGTTTTGATGGTGGGCGGACCCCTTTTGACTTTTTTTTCCTTGCAAAAATATGCCCCAGTATTAATTAACCTACCATCCACTCCACCGACTTTCTACTTATTTTTGGCCCACACCGTTTTCCTCTTTTATTTTCTTTTTTCAATGATAGAGCCCAAATAAAATGTTGATTACGAGTTACACACCATGAATTGGTTTCTCTAGTTCAACCATGTCTTGTTCATTAAAATACTTGAATTATAATCTCATTTTCCTATATGATTCACCTGCCAAAACATATAAATGATTTATTTGTTGTGAAACAAGCCTAATAGCTGAACATATGACAAAGAGATCTAGGGAGAAATATGAAAGATTTCATTGATTAGTTATGTTATACAATATGATACAATAATATGTATATATAGGAGAAGATAACTTGGAGAAAAAGCCTAACTATATTTGGTATTGATAACCACAATATAATATATTTATAACACTCCCCCTTGGTTATCAAGTCAATACGCTTGGAGATGTTGCCTCATTAAAAACCTTGCTAGGAAAACCCAGTGGGACAAAACCATAGCTAAGGGAAAAAGAGTGCAACGCATATTTTCTCCCCCCTGATTTATATATCGATCTTCCGTGAAAGTTACCCAAAACTTTTGTAGTCAATCATTTGCGTCTTCGTCACTTAACATTTGAATCTTTAAGTTGAATAATGTTGTATGATCTTCATGTGAAAACTTCTATTGCTTCATCTGGTAAACATTATGATCCTGATGTGTTTCTCTGCATAAAAAAGACTAATCAAACTTGTTTTGATGGGTTAGTAAAATATAAACACATATATTTCAGGTATATGTTTTAACTCATTCGGATCTCCTAGCATGACACATGCTGATAAATATAAACAAGAAAATAATAATCCTATTTAGCTAACAGTATGACATAATGCATATATGCATTATAATATTTCCAATAATATTTCATATTCATATAGGAAATGATTTAGAGTCATTGTTTGACATCTTTTAACGTGCTAAAAAGGATTAAATTTGTGCATGGTAATATGTCTCAACATTTCTTAGATCTTCGATGGATTTATAAACATATAATTACAGATATACTCGAACTATAAGTCGAGCAATAATCGCACCTTGTCAAGATCTTTGAAAAATAATTTTCTCTTTAAAAGCTCATAAGTTTATCTCGATGATGTGTACATCATCAGTGTATTATTTTAATGAAATTTTAAGAGTGAAATTTTGATAAAAAAATATGGCTATTTAAATCCAACTTATCTCCCTCTTTATCAAAATATCTCTTGATTTGTATCAAGCTCAATTCGATTAATCTATACTTAATAAGCATAAATCCATGCATTTACCAATCCATCATGGACTTCTTTTCAACTTGACAAATTATGTACACACATTCACTTTTCCAGGATTTTTCGCTGCATAAACTTGCTCATTAACATATCATTTTGCATAACATGTCAAAAATCTGTATTGTACAATTTCTTTGTTTATGAGATATTGTACTCATCATGTACATTCTACGTGTATGCTTATTTATGTACAAGAATTCAATCATTAATATATATCAATTAACCTTTCAAGCATTCAACTACCTTAGGAAACTCTTCAGGAGTTCCATTTATGTTCAACATATTCAATAATCGTAACGTATTAAAATATGACTCTGTACAGAACAATCATTGTGTTCTCGAGAACTTACTTTACATGATTTTTTTAATTCAAATCCTTCAAAAACTTTCTTGTGAACTTTCAGTATCAACTGAATCACAACATTTATTAGACACGTATTAATTCTCTCTTTGTATTACCAGACTATTTAGATATCCGAAAGTCATTGCTTCCATAATTGGAGAAGGAATCTCCTCATAATTAATCATGCTTCTTTGCAAAATCCTTGTGCCACCAATTTTGTCTTATATCACTTTATATTTTCATAACTCACATAAAAGACCCGTTTGTATCTAACATATTTTACAACTTTAGTTGCACAGACTGTTGGTCCAAAAACTTTTCGTTATTTAGAGAATTCAACTTAAATAAAATTCAACTCTGCCCTGTTTGCGTCTTTTCGCTTTGGGCAATCATTTTTCATAGGCAGATTTAAAATCTTGATCCTCATCGTCATCATTTCAAGCGCTAATTATACATATATAAGTATAGTGACATCGACTTTATTTCGATTCCATATATCTTTGTAGAGATGATACAATATAATTATTGAGAGCTCTTTGTTTTCATGTACCTAAGGTTCTTCAAGAACCATCATGTCTAATCTCTTTCAAGAGAACTTTTATTGCACCTCGACTTTACCATCTTCATTACTTGCTCCAATTTCGAGGAAATTTTACCCTTGGAACCGATCAGTCTACTATACTACACTTATGCATTAGACTTATTATCAATATGTGTTTGTCCTTCTGGGACAATTATTGGAGCATTAGTAGTTCGTATAGGTGTCTTAGTTAGACACTCTCTTTTGGTTAGTGAATCGTCTGGTAATTGATTCGTTAATCTTTATAGATGAATTATCTTTTGAACTTTTAGTTCATATAATTTAGTTTGAGGATCAATGATAATTTATTCCAACTAAATTCGTTTTCCAACTGCCTTATATCTCTCCCTGATGTTTGGGAATAGACATAAATAAATATCTCATTAATGGTTCTAAGTATATAATCATAGATAATATTTAATACCGACATAAATTCTCAACTTTCTTTGTGGCCTCATCTTTGTGCCTTGTGGTGGATTAGTTTGAGTATATAACACAAACGAAATATTAGATGAGAAATACTTGGTTACTAACCAAAACCAATTACAATGGGGAGGTAGTATCATAACTTCTTGGCTTGATGTGAATTAGTTTTTAAGACATGTAAAATCATATGTACTCAAATACAAACACGAACCTTTGTTCTTGTGATAATTGCCTTTGCAACTAATTATAGACGTTGAGTAAGCGTCTTTAACAAAATAATTTATAAAATAACATACTATGTTATGAAGTTCAACACTTATTCCAATGATCATTATTAACTTGGGAATCAAATTCATTATTAAAATGAATATAATATACAAATCTGGAATAATATGCTTGCTATCTTATTAGCTAAGCCATAGATCACACAAACATGAAGTTTTGATCTTGATAACCATTTAGACGATGCATCGATTTTCAAAATACTAAATGGTATCATGTTAGGATATACGTATCCTTTTCTCAATTCCATAACATCTAGGGATTCACGCCCACCTTCAGTTGGTAAATAAATGATTTCCCTTGAGAGCAATATACATGTATAATTATTATGAAGAATAATTTGGTTCCTCAATATATTTCACATCATTGACTCGGTGTGGTCCAACCGGTTGTGCCATTAGATACTCATGATCCATAAACTTTAGGTTTATGATCGTATATGTAGTATGCTTCTTTAATTAAAGACTATAAATATGAAAGAACATTGCATTATCGTTTCAAATGATCATGTGATTTCACTTTTGTATTTTCACAGTTTGTTCTCATATATGATTAATCTTTTTGCCACATGTGGTGGTCGATCTCATTATTACTAATTATTAGCATGGCCAACATTATAATTCGGATAGTCGATCTCATTATTAATATAATCATTGTTACAAACTTTCTAGTATGTCCATGATCGCAACAATCAGTGCGTATTCACATTCACTTCTGGGAAGGATATCAAAACAAACACTTTTCATGGTTTATTCATAATTTTCTCGGACATAAATACAAAATCACTTCAAACCCTTCATACATTTTAATGATATGCTACTTCAGGAGCATATTTGAGGTTTGACAAATGAAAAATAGTCTTAATTTTGTGTTTCCTCATAATTAATTTTCTCTTCACATGATATCACTAGAGAAGTAATTACATGAATGAGTCATGTATTCTTTTAATAAATTTATAATATTTAATAATGAGATTTAGGGAGAATGACACTTCAAGTGTCATATTATTCTATATATTCACTGTAATTAGTTAAACGTGTTTATTTTCATGAGAATATAAACCACAACTTTGATTTAGCTAATCTATATAACAAATAATAGCATATAGAATGCAAGGCATACCATAAACATAAAATCAATATACAATACATGACGTTATAACATGTCATTATATAAAAGCAAGTGATATTTACTTTTTATATCTCTTAAGAAAATTTCAATGGTAATAAATTTTTTTTTTCACATGCTAACCTTTATTCTTTCATCATCAATTATAAGTTTCAAAATATTATTTTTCATAAAGAACAAAATTAATATATAACACACTATAAAAATTCATGCATCTTAAATTAGTTCAGGATGACCACGATAACATAATAGCATAATTATAAACAAATATATTTATCAAATCTTATTAGAAAGGCAATTATAAAATATATATAGCAAACAGATGTATACATTGAGGAATTTAACTATAACCGTTAACATATTCAAGTGAAACTATAATGTGACTAAATCATCTATATCATATATGTAAATGTTTAATTAGTTTGGCAAGCTTTATGGAACTTATTACTATAAAATAGTAAATCAGTTCTTATTTTATAACATTGTAATCCGATCTAATATAAGCTATCTTTCATTTGTTTAGTGTAAACCCTCAAAGTTTCCAAAACTAAGATTTCGATTTTTTATATAACTAAAATAAAGGACCGTATTGATTTTATAATAAAATAACTCATACTTCAAGAGAGATTAATTTACCCATATAAAGAAAATAAATTTCATGTCAAGTTTTCGAATGCATTATTAATTTCTTTTGTGTGAATGACAACATTAAATAGTACTCTTAATATAATCAACTTATATAATCAATTATATATAGTATTCTGTTATAAAAACCTTAGATTTTCTTTGTTGTACAAAATCTTAAAATATATAAATTTATGCAATTCACATTTTTTAATGAAGTTAAAATATAAACCTGTATATAATAGCTTCTAGAAATATCATAATAAATAAATAAATAATGATAAGATCTGTAACTTATTTAGGGTTTATATTACTTTTGTTCATAACAAAATTTCTATTTATAAATTATAACCATAACAATGATTTGATATTATAAACCCAAAATTTATTGATTGATTATGAGAACATTGTTTATGTTGATTATATGCTAAATATTTAATGACTCAAATCTGATTATGATTATTAAAGTCATATTCAAAAACCCATGATTTTTGTTCATATATATCATAACCAGAAATAAAAACGCTAGACAAAAATATCCTAACCTTTAAATAACAATCATGCAATCAATATTAAACATGAACTTTATAATGTTGATATGTATCTCTAATTTTTTTTTTATTTAAAATAAAAATTAATAAATATAACACAATTAATATAAAGATACATATATATATATATGCCTTATATTTCCCTTATGGAATATAGTTAAAAAAATAATACTAAATCACATTAATAATAACCCTAAAGAAATCAATGAAAGAAAATTAAATTAATTAACATACCCTTTAAGCTTTAGATATTAATGTGTACTCAAAGAGAAGAGCAAAACAAGTCGATAACACGGCCCAAAAATCATATGAATTTATGCTTGAGAAAAGAAACAATAATGCTAAATATGCACATACCTTATGTGTAATCCAACTCCAAAGCAATTCGTGCTGATAACGTGTTGTGAAACAAGCCTAATAGCTGAACATATGACAAAGAGATGTAGGGAGAAATATGAAAGATATCATTGATTAGGTATGTTATACAATATGATACAATGATATGTATATATAGGAGAAGATAACTTGGAGAAAAAGCCTAACTATATTTGGTATTGATAACCACAATATAATATATTTATAACATTATTATATTGTTTGTTTACTAAAAATATGTATCAGCTGATTGCTTTGCTAACTCTCACCATATAGTTTAACTTGACAGTAGTAATAATATCTATTCGACTATTCAGTTGGTCTCAACTTTAATAAGCACTCATTTTAACTCGTCGTCTTTTATAACAAATAAAATATAAATATGAACTGACTAGGTGAATTATTTAATAAAAACAACCATTACGTCATTCAAAAATGTATGAAATAGTTATAATATTTATATATAATTTAGCCCATATCAAATATCCCCACACTTAAACATTTTTCATCCCTGAAAAAGTATTTTGCAATGGAATCAAAATTTGAAAACTGAACTTTAAAACATATAAATTATCATTTAAGAAATGATAAACACAAAAACCTTGATTGCTGGTATTGTTGTCCACTTAAACCAGCCACCAGCCTATCAAGCCCCAATTGCATCAAGCGTTTTATGTTCAAAAACCACGGCTAAACCTACCCCATCTCAGAGAAAGAGAGCTAGAATTACTAGAGTCAAAGAAGACTGGTTTGACAAATGACCATAAGCCAAGGACTCGTTGATGATACTGAGTAGATGCACTCTGTGAAATTTGATGGATGAATGGTCATGTGTAAGCCATACAAGCATACGCTAAATATTATTGGACTTTGTCCTATATATTCCCTAAAAATATATATATATATATATATATATATTGACTAAAAACCTTCGAGCCCCAATAGTGATAACCTCAGAGTCACTATCCCCTTGGTAACATGGAAATTCTCAGCCCCATCTAGTATGTGCACTTTGGCCTCTTTTCCTATTTTTGAGAATGCTTCATTGGCATTTTACAATACATAACTTTCTCTTTCTTTTGCTTTTCGGACCAACTTTTCAGAATACTTAACTTTCAATAAATAAAACCCCTTTTTTTATATCACCCTAAATTATATAACTATTTTCTAAGCTCGTAAAAAGATGGACATGTGGTGGTGTGCTGGTTTAAGTGCATCTAAATCTTACCATCTCAAAGTTTTTAGATTATGGTAATCCTCCCTAAGCATCGAAATTCGGTTTCACCATTTTTCAAATTATTAGATATATAAATTTTCCTAAAAAGGACTATCAAAGCTAGTTGGGCCTACCGGCACATCCCAAGCTTAGTGCGTTATATTTTATTTAATCTCATATATAATAGTAGTTTTAAAAACCAATCTCAAATTTTTCTATCATTTTCCATTGTTTGCAAAAATTTTCGTTAAATATTCGGAAATATTTCAATTTTTTCTTTATTTATTATTCAAATTTTTTTTATTATAATTTTTTTAACACTTTTTGAATTTTCTTTTAAAATAAATACGTCAGTTTTCCATCCCCATACTTAAATGTCACATTGTCCTCAATGAGACAGGAAAAAGATAAAAATTAAAGCACATTCAAATATAAGTAAAGTGGAACAGACTCCCTTGGTAAATATGACGATATTGCTTGTGAGTCGTTTTCCCGTGCCCTCCAATTCGAACGAAAGCCTCGTACTCCAGTACTCTCAACCAAGCTGTCACTTAAGAACGAAAGCGGCAATCTATAAGCAAATAGTCTCCCCACACTTGAATCAAACCATGTATCATCAATCATCCAATAACATCCACTGAGCAACCTGAAACAAACCAAGAAACAGCCAGCAAAAGAAAAAAGAAAAACCCAAAAACAAAAATAAAATAAAACAAAAACATTCTACCGGGTTGCCTCCCGGGAAGCGCTAAGTTTACAGAAGAGTCTTCAGCCAGACTCGCTCCCGAAATCTCAATCAGGAGGCTTTTCTTTTATCCAACCCTGGTCTAACCCATTTAATTCCACCCTTTGAACATATTTAAACAAATAGCACATAGTGAAACTTAAAAGCATTTTAAAACATTCAAACGGGTCGGACCACCAATACTTAAACTTACCCGGATAAAACCTAATACGTGGCATATAATGAGAAAAATGGTTATTTTTGCATTTTACTGTTCTCCAATAACTGTTAATGTACCATTTTTGAACCCTCAAAACGTGCTGATCGAAGCATTTTCGCGCCCTCTTCTGTGGCTTTGTCGATTTCGGTGGCGATCCACTATCTAGTTTCTCCATAGAAATTCTAACCTGGATATGATGTGGCGACTCAACTACTTCCATATTCTGATCATCCTCCTTTGCCACTTCCTCTTCCTTTTCTTCTTCTAGTGGCGTTTTGATCTCCATTGTTGGCTTCCCCATGATTAGTGTTTTTAAATATATAAGATCGCCAACAGGGTCAAATTCTGCATCTTCGTAAAAAACTGGTAAACCCACTAACTCATCACCAAACTCATCCTCCCAAGATGGTGCATGCTCCTCCTCTTCGTCATCTTCCATCTGGTCAAGTGGCTCCACAACGGCATCTTCGCTCAGATCCGTGTAATCAGGTAGCTCCAACTCCATCTCTTCTATCACGCCCTCATCATCATTATTCCAAAATTCATCATCTGTTTCATAAACGGCTTCCTGCTCCTTGTAAGAAAAACTCTCATTTTGAATTTTAGTACTTATCTCATCTAACCTAGCTTCGATTTCCTCTATCTTATGGAGTCTTTCTCTTTCGATCAACTTATCAAGCCTGACTTCCAATTCCTTAATCTTTTGAAATCTTTCACATTCCTCTTGTTCGGCTCTTTCCAATATTTTCGATATAAAATACTCCTAAATTGACTCGATCTATTAAACATATTAACTAGACTCGATAAAATAAAAGACAAACTAAATTATCCTAAACACGACTAGACACACTATTCAAAGACACAAAATCACAAGGCACACCACAACTCGAGACACAAAAAGACCAATTAATCAATTAAGTTCAATTATTTTGCTATCGCCTAAGTATCCCCGGCAACGGCGCCAAAAAAATTGATGTGCAAAACACGGTCTATTAAAACCTAACCTAGACACTCTAGTTTTAAATTTATAAATCTAGACTCTTCTAATACTAGACCACTAGACAGGCAAGTGTACCTATCAACTGTAGTAAAGTCTAATGAAGTCCGGATATCGAACCCAAAGGACACTAGCGACACCTAAACTATACTCTAACTAATAACTTAAATAAATTGATTTAATTGATTTTTGTGTTTTTTTAATTATTAAATATAAATTAAATAATATTAAAACTAAAACTGACACGAAAACTAGACACGAACAAATACCTTTAGAACTCAAATAGGGGAAACAACTACCTAGACAAAGAATCCTACTAGTCAACTCGTAAACTTTCAGAATTCGATTTATAATTGGTACCGTATTCTAAAAATATGAAATTTAAGGAATAACTAATGTAAGCTAGATCACCTCCCGATCTCACCAACAATACCTAAGAACCCTAAATATCATGTAAAGCTCAACGGTTAAATGGTTTGGATCACCTCTCGGTCTCACCTTACCTAACTATGCTGAGGTACCTAAAGACTAAATCACCTCCCGGTCTTCCTAATCACAAAACACCCTAAGGCGTAAAGGCGTATTTTTATTGAATTCGGTTATAACTCGGATCTGTAAGAATCTAAAGGAATCTAGGGTAACTCACTCCCGTGCAATCACTACCCAAACCCGCAAAAGACCAAAACAGACGACACTTAATTACCTCCCGGTCTCTCAAGTGACAGAATATAAAGTATCTCTAAACTCTCAATTACTGCTCCTATGCAATACGTTAACAATAAACCATAAACTAGTTGTAAACACACAGTAAACAACCTAATATGCATCCATACATGAAATACGTTCATAAAGACACATATGGAACAATAAATTGATAATAAATATACCAAATACGCATATTCATCACAACCAAATAAAATAAAAACTTTACCAAAGCATGAACCAATCAATAAGTAATCTAAAACTAAGAATAAAACGAGTCTAAAAAGTATTCATCCAAACCCAGGCAGTCTAATAGTTTAACCAATCTTAATAATTGATGAAACAAAGATAGAATATATATTATGATTCATCGTAAAAAGAAATAAAATTAGTTAAGCTACTAGCCTGCTTCTCCTTTTCTTTTTCGATGATATCGTAGACTTTTAACCTCGGCTACGTGCTTGCTTCTTTATTATTTCCACCATAATTGTTTCTTGTTTTGATGGTGGGCGGACCCCTTTTGACTTTTTTTCCTTGCAAAAATCTGCCCCAGTATTAATTAACCTGCCATCCACTTCACCGACTTTCTTCTTATTCTTGGCCCACACCGTTTTCCTCTTTTATTTTCTTTTTTCAATGATAGAGCCCAAATAAAATGTTGATTACGAGTTACACCCCATGAATTGGTTTCTCTACTTGATCCATGTCTTGTTAATTAAACTACTTGAATTCAAATCTCATTTCCCGGGATGACTCTTTTAAGAATCCATAAAACGTGTTTGGTCATAGGCGTATTTTGGTGGTTATTTAAGATTATTAAAGCTTCCAAAAAAATAAGTACCAATAGGTAAATGTTGAATTTTCAATCTCTACTTCATTATAAGGGAATAAAGTAACCAGACTCGAAATATTACTAATTTATTTACTTATAACCACAAAGACTTTCAAATTTAATTTATTATTAAAAATTATCCAAGTTTCAAAACTTTATTTAAAGTTTTACGTATAGGCTATAAAACCACTAATATTTATCATTATGGTGCTTTAGTTAACTTTAGCCAATATACAGTAACATGCATATGAACACTACAACCTATTTAATTTTAATCTGAAACTAGTCATTTAGCAAGCAACATAAGGAAACAAACACACATGAACTCTTTTCCTTTTTTCTTTAATAACATGGATGTGTTATCAATACCATGTTTTAAATACAGTTTCTAATTAAACAACGGAGAAAATCCAAGAATATCCAGTGGTGGTCCTTGCGAACGAAGAGTAGCATATACTTGAAAAACGCAAAAGACCAAGTAACTAGACTTAAAATAAAAATTAAAACAAAAATAAACTAAAACTAAATTAGACTCCTACGAGTCAAACGAAAATAAAGCAAATAGCACATATGTAGCAAGTAAGTCTAATAGAAGCTAATAACGCAATCACCATGATTCCAAGGTAACGGCGCTAAAAAAAGTTGATGTGCTAAAAGTAGTCAAATAATTTATTAACTAAAATATGTTAATCTAGACACTAAGTAATAATTCTAGACTCTTAAACTACTAACTAGCAAGTGAACCAATCGACTTTAGTAATACTAAGTAAGTCCAGATATTGAAAACACGAGACTCGTTAAATTATGTAACTAGCTAATTAGACTCGACTGACTGACATGACTATTTATTAATATTATTTAAGGGGGGGGGGGGGGGGTTAAACTAATTAATATTTAAACAAAACTTAAACCTAATTAATTAAATAATAATAAAATCTAATTATTACTTAAAACCATAATTAATAAATAATTAATAAACTAAAAAAATCCATTAATTAATTAAAAGACTAAGAAAATCAAATTACTTGAGATTAATCCAGATGATAATATGAGTACCTATGCTAGAATCCCCTAAGTTATGACTATTAATTAATTAGGAAATTAAGTTATGGAATTGGGATTGTAAGATAGACCCTTGAAAGAAAACGCAAACAGGACCTATGACCCTTCACAAAAAGACACCTATTAGTTTCTAACAAGTTTTATTAATTATTAAACTCCCATACGGTTATTTATTATTTATGTTTAATTACCTTTATAGTGAAATCCTACCGTACAGTGCAAAAATCAAAGGTAGCTAAGTAAACTCAACTGACTTAATAGACTAAGTTGACAATTCAAACATAGAAAGACTCCTTATGAAGAACCGAATCTAGCAATCCTAATCATCAAATATCTATCAATAACCTATCACCTTACAACTTTCTAGGTTAGCAGCTCACTTTTATTTATTTGATTAGTTTTATTGTTTCTATGATCTTATTTGAATTCAATCATAAACTGTAAGTCCTTAGATCGGATCTTTCAATGTGATATCAACGATCTCGTTGTTAAGCAGAAATTAACAAGAGATTATTCAATATAAATATATAAAGCAATATAACACATTAAGAACATGGACACAATGCTTCAAAACACACGTATTATAACGTCGGGTGCTTAAGCATAAACTTACACAATCACACGTTCAATACACACTATGAACGGCCAACCTTAACCCTAGAAACAATGCATGTATATAAAAGGACTACGTTGAAGCCCAACAAAAGCCCAAAACGTAGCATAAACAACCTAAGACCAAAGTACAAACCAAACTAATATAGACCCAACAATCTCCCCATGTTTTGTATCTTCATCTTTAATCATGCTCGAGACTATTCGTGACTGCTTCTTTGTATACACCAAACCACAAGCCTGTTCTTATAATCGATCCCACAATTCCTGTAAAATCTTTAGCTGCAGCCTCAAACAGTGGTTCAACCACAATTTGAAAGTTGCTAAGGGTCTTGATGTCTCGTTCGTGGAATTTTAGTAAATCATGAGGATCGACGAGACGAAACTTACCTTTGCATAGATGAATAACACCTATAGCAGTCTCACTATCGTACGTCCAGAACTTCATTCCATCAAGTGACCACTCTGGAATAGAAGTAGATAGAGGAATGTGAGTTGCTTTGTTGGTTGTGGGTCACATCACGTTCACCATCGTCTTTCCGGTCTTTGGGTCTCGAACTCCCTTAGCCTTTTTCAAGAATGACTCAGCTGTTGACATGTTCGGGAATCCCTGATCGACCTTTTTCCTCAAGAAGTTCTAGAAATTTGTAGCCCTCTTGTCATGGTTTGGATTGTGGAACAGAGCATTATTAAGATCAATGACATATACCCGTGTCGAGGATCAAAAAATCCTTCATTTTCTTGTAGTACTCGGTATTACCAGATCTTCGTTTCACCCACCCCATATTCTTATCAACATCGAATCCCCAAGACATGACACCAGATCGATCACTGTACTTATCTGAAAAACCCTTCTTGAATTCAACAATAAACTTATCTGGACGATCGGAAGATTCAACGTTCTGGTTGGAATTCTTCATAATAAGTATCTTCTTTTTAATCCTTTCACCTTGTTCAACAGTCTTGGGAGGAATGGAAAGATAGTGTTCCAGTATTTCAAATGCATCGATGTTTGAAGAAGGACGTGCACTGGAACTACCACCTTGATCTCTAGCAGGTGTCTTTGAAGCAATGTCTTCACCGCTCTTGAATTCATCTCAAAACTTTTGAATAAGCTTCTGTTGGAGGTCCACGTACATAGCAGTGAGACCACCATAATAGATTGAAGCTGATCTTCAAGTCTTTATCTTTGTTGCTAGCTTCAAGCTCTTGAACGCGCACATCCATCACAACTGAATCTTGCTCGAGTTCAAAACTCGTCGTTGAAATGCCTGTACATCCACAGGTTCAGCATAGCAAGAATGGGGATATTATAAAAACTGATAATAAAAAACTTATTATAAGTCTATAAAGCTTGTACATCATCTACTTGTCGTTGTAAAGCTTTTAAAGCCTTGCCTTTATCTTATAAAAACTTATCTTGCATAGCAAGAATGTGAGTAATCTTTTCAGCAGAGCTTGAACTTGACAGACCAATCAGGTTAGATTATCCCAATGGATCATCTACGAATGGAATATCAGCTTCAAAATCAAACTCATGTGCAATATCATCAAAAATCTTTTCTTAAGTTTGAGGTTCAACTGAGGATGGAGTTGTATCAACATGTGTCTCAGTAGGTACCGCCCCATGTTCTGACTGTTGGCTTGTTGGTTTAGTTTCAGTAACCAGCACACCAGGTCTTGGATATTTCTTTCTTCGCTTTTGTGGAATAAGATCGGTGGCTGGTTCCTCGGGAATCTCTTCATTTTGTGTCACAGTGAGTGATTGAGAAGTTTTCAATGCAGTCGACTGGAGCTGATCTTTAAACTTCTCAAATTCTGCTAGTTGATCAGCAGTAGATACAGCTTCTTGTTCTTGATGTTCTATCTCCATATGTTGTACTGGAGAACTTTCTGGCTCATGATCGTCTAAAATGGTTTCAAACGTAGCAATGAACCTCCGAGCAGGTGTCACATGCTCATCAACAACCGAGGCACTAGCAGGAGCAGCCACAGTCTCAGCAAACTTTTCGAACTTGACCAGTTCGTGAAGGCCTTTGTACACGACCTTTGATCCCTGCCTTGATTGCTTCATTAACCCAAAGGTAATGGGCCCATGGCTTTCAAATCGAGCGTCTCTACAGACTTGAGAAGATCGGGGTAGTGGGAGTCAAAGATCATATGTAGAAATCTCATATACATGAGAAAGATTTCCTTCTTCTTCCCCTTTAGTTTGCTCATCATCTCATCAAACACGAACTTGGAGTAGTTATAGTTCCAGTTCATGATCAGAGCAACCACAACCGACATTTGAATGTGGCTAATTTTGTCTAAAACCCCTTTGTGTCCTGACACACACGTGAAGAACGTGCAATCAAGAACCTCCAGTATGGATGAAAAAGTTTCTTGATAGCTGGAGGGTAGGTTCCTTCATAACCCATCTTGACTGCAACTTCAGTAATGGCATCAGTTGAGTATTCCGTTGGATAGTCTGGTTGATCGCCGAATAGTAATACTTCACGAATAATGGCCTCTGAGATGACAAACGGCTTCTTTTGAACCTTGGAGTCAATGGTAACGACTCCCCCGACACCCCCTTGATTAATTGATGCGTTGTTCCAGAACTCCGTCACCATTTTCTTGCATATAACAGGAGTTTTTCGTATAGAGTGAGAAATACTGCATGTGTTGAGCCCCACTATCATAGATTTGATTTCTTTGTGCATCAGGGGTGGATCATATAAGCATCCAGCTATATTGTGAGTGTCTACAAACTTTAATGGAGCTTGATCAGCCATTACTACAACAAACGAGTCAAGTTAATAAAAATATTCACTTAATTTAATAATAACTCAATATTATAAGGACAAATGTCTAATTTACAAAACAGCAGGAACCAAAAATGATAAGCTCAGACAAAATTGGTCATTAATGTAATTAATGTTAATTTAATATTGGATTTCAGTCCTGGTAACAGTTTTCTGTCCAAACATTGAGTTTTTGGTCCAAGTTTGAGTTCTCTGTCCAGATCCATCGAGAACAGAAGTTCTCTATCATTCAAAGGGAGTGTTAGTGCACGGTCTTGCGTCTCGAGGCTTTGTATTTAACGTTAATGTAATTGTCGTTTATCTATGTAAAAAATTATTAATGTATTAGTCTAGTTCGCTAAGGATGTTCAGCGAACTAGAGCTAAGTTAATTATCCTCCTGATTCGTTAAGGATGTTTAATGAATCAGGGGGTGATTCGTTAAGAGTATTTCATTTAATTTATGTAACGAAGTAGACTCTAGTTCGTTAGGGGATGTTAACGAACTAGGTCCATCTTCTATTTATAGGTGAACACTGTTCACAATTAAGTTAAGTTTTGAGAATTATTTTATCTAACCTCTGTCCAGATCTACACTCAATCTTCATTAACGTATTCAATCTTAATATTATACATACACATATATACAACTAATACTAATACTATTATACAACATATAATCAATAGCATCATGAACTAGATCCGCATAATCGGTTAAGTAATCTTAGATCCGAGATCGATTTAGGCGTGCACAAGTGGTATCAGAGCTTTCGGGGATTCGATTGCTCTTGATTTGGTTATTAATTCATTAATTTAGGACTGTTAATTGATAATTTGGTATTATTCAGTGTTTGGTTTAAGTTTGATCAAATTAAGGGTGAATTTGATTAAGATATGGATTGAGTTTGGTTAATTTGTGGTTTGGTAAGATATTGGTAAGGTATTGGGAAGGATTGTTGGATTGTCATTTAGATTTGGTTTGGATCTAGAATTGGCTAAAAACAGAGTGTTGTTTTGGTTAATTTGGGTTCAAGTTAAAGTAAATTGGTTTACAGGATGATTTGAGATAGATTCGTGTTAAGTTTCTGAGTAATTTGGTAGTTCATTTGTGCGATTTGGTTAAAAATCGAGGCAGTATTACGGAATTGGTTTTGGTTTTTGTGTTCATATGATTTCCAGATTTTTGGAAATCACGTTTGAAGATTTGAAGATCTTCAAACAAATTTGAAGATTCGTTGATTCGTTGACCTTTTGGTCAATTCGTTAACACTGTTCACCAAATTTGTTACAATGTTTATCAAATTCGCTACCTGATTCGTTCATTTTTAAGCTAATTCGTTATGAGTATTGGTTGATACGTGAATCAATTCGCTACACAATCCGATTCGTGTCCAACCGATTCGTGTGACACGCGTCTATCTAGGAAATTGTGTTATAACAAATTTTGCCACGTGGCACATGTTGTCAGAGTTTGTTACAAACCGTTGTAACAACCTGGTTCGCTATAAGTTGATTCGCTATCAACTGTAGCTAGTTCGTTGTCTAATTCACTAGGCCTGTCTTAGTGATTCGTTAAAGATAACTTTCTGATTCGCTAAACCAATATTTAGTGATTCGTTTAGCCAATACGTTAGTTGATCAATTCGTTAATTTCAATTCTGATTCGCAACCTGATCAATCTTAACTTCGTTAAGATTTGATTCGTTGATTACTGTTCACAGTTCGTTACAACTGTTCACAGCTAGTTACCTCTACTTTTTACAATTCGTTATTCTTATTTTCAATATTAACCCTTAAAGTTCAAAACTTGTCAAAAATGGCTGGTATGTACGCATTAGCTTCTCAAAACATGTTGATGCAACAAATGTTACAACTGGATACCGAGATCGGTTCACATTCAAAGTGTCCACGTTTGATGAAATTTAGGTATTTTGCTAAATGGGAACCCCGTTTCCATGCTCATCTAGGGTCAGTTCACCCTGATTGTTAATATTTCTTGGATGAGGTCTACACCGTTCCAATGATTGGGGATGAGACTATTGGTTTTACACCTAAAGCTATCTCTCAATACTCGGTTGAAGGGAAGAAAGCATTAGAAATTGAGACAAAAGCTTATTCTACTCTTACTATGGATTTACCTGAAAATATCTTTCACCAAGTAGGAAGTATAAATATTTGTGCTTCTTTATTTCAATATATTCGTATGAGAAGTATGGGAAATACCGCTGAAAGCAAAAAGGTTATGCTCAAGTTTCAATATAGAAACTTTAACCTACTAAAGGGTGAGACTGTTGAAGAGATGACTACACGATTTAATCATTTTATAGCCGAGATGGACAAGATGATATTGGAGATATCTGAATTTGACAAGATTGATACTATTAAAAGTGCTTTGCCAAGTTCTTATTCAACTTTCCTTATAGTGTTGAAGGAGAATAACTACTTTAGTAATGAGGATTTGACTACATCTCAATTTTTTCAAAACATTGAAGCTCGAGAATATGATCTTAAATGTCAAAAGTCTTCGAAAGATAATCAAGATCCTGCATTTTGTGGTTGGAGTATGCCATTAAGTCAACCATTTCACCTATCACTGCTTTTCACACACAAACTGCAAGTGAAAATGCAACAACTATCTATAGTGATCCACATGCTTGTTTGTACACAGCTGGAAATACTGGTTCATCCGGAGGATCTGGGAGTTCTTCATCATCAAATCAATTCTCATCACAACCAAAGGTAAACATGAGAGAAGCTGCACAAAATTTCTCTTTCTTATCTGCTTTCATGACTTCATATGAGAATTTGGTTAGTAGCAAGATTGCCACAAGTGATTTGACTGATGAAGATTATGATCAAATTCATCCCGATGATTTAGAACTTATGGACCTGAAATGGAATATGGCAATGATTGTTCGGAAGGTTAAGAAATTCATGCAACGAACCGGTAAAGATCTTCCATCTTTGAACAAGAAATTGCGTTTTGATAAGTTAAAGATCAAGTGCTACAATTGTCAAGAATTTGGGCATTTTGCAAAAGAATGTGATAAGCCTAAGAAGGAGTATACTGGTCCCAGAAAGCAAGATCAGAACTCATCGGGTAAAGGTGGAGGTAAACTGTCGTCTTTTGGATCTCAAGCAATTATCTAGCGTAGATGGGGATGACTGGTCACAAAGGTTACTATGTGGTAACAATTAAGCAAATCTGGCAATGTTTGGATTTCCTGAGTACTTTCAAGATGTAAGTGGAAGTGAAATTTCTTCTGATGCTGATACTGAGTCTGAGTCTGATAATTCAAGTGAAAAGCTTCCAACTACATTTGCTTGTATGGCTAAATTCAGTGATTCTACTACTTCTCCATACATGGCTAATCAAGATGAGGTTAGTAATTCTTCTTCTAATATAGGTGTTAACACTTCATGTGCTGATTGTGAAACCATCAAACCTAAGTTAGATGCATTGAAAGCCCATAATGATAATTTGGTTAAAGAAATTGCCTCGTTGAAAGATACTTATAGGTAGGCCTTAACTTCTCAAATGAATTCAAGAGAGAAGATTGAAGCCTTGACTATAAGTAATCATGATCTTAAGGCTGAGTTATCAGTTAAAATGACTATCAATGATAAAAAATTTCAAGAAATTTTGAAACATAGATCAAAGTTAACCGAGCTTGAAAATGAGGTTCTTGATTTAAAGAACAAATTGGGCAAATTTAGAAATTCTTCCTTTTTGCTAAATGAAATAATTGAAGTATCTGGTAAGCAAAAAGATTCAAAGAAAGGAATAGGTTTTGTTGAAATTCCACCACCTTTTCAACATGATTATAAACCAAATCCTTTTGCTCCAAAAGAAAAGGATGTGATTGTCAAAGAACCAAAATTTTCAGAAAAAGTTAAACCAGTTAAATCTGAAAATGTTAAAGCCCAATCAACAATTCAAAAACCTCATGTTCAAAGCAATAAAGTTTTTGTTGAAAATGTCGACAAAGTCATTATTGAGGATGTGTTCAAACCTGAAACAATACACAAGAACAAGAACATTCCAAGTTCTAATCACATACTGTGTGAACCTCATGAATTTGAGTAGGCTGTGTATGGTTTGTATACAACTCAAGTGAAACAAGACAATCATGTCAATGTTAAACCAATGAAGGTTAAGAAACCAGAAAAGCCCAAAGTTTCTGATGAGGATTTGATGCATTTCATCAATCCTAATGTTTTTAAACCATCAATTGTTCGAGTGTTTAAATTAAAAGGCATGGATATAATGTTCACTGAGAAAGATATTCCAATTAGTATAATTAAGCCAGAACTAATTGAAAGTGTCTTTATCAATGAAACGTCCAAAATTCAAGATCTTGAACGTAGGTATGCTCAAGCTAAAACATCTGCTTCATCTGATCCATTGACTAAAGCAAAGCAAGTTTTAAAACAAGCTAAGAAAATTCAATTTGTGAAGTCAACTGGAACAGATACATTGAAAAGTTTTTCAAACTGTTCTAATTTAGATTTCTACCTTATAAAGAAATCTGAGTTATCTGAAGATTTTGCTAAGAGCATGACCAAAAATGTGAGTCATCATTCATCTTTTGTGTCACATGTTCCGACTAATTCTCAACATCATCATGTTGACATGCGAAGCTGTTTCCTTTGCAGTCAACAAGGTCATGTAGTAAGAAATTGTGGCCTGAAGAGCTATCAAAATCTTCATCCATTTGTCAAGAACCAATCTAAACAGGTTCCTTTGATTAAGGAGATTTTGAAACGACCTGTGTCGTCTAATGATGATACTCACATCATGTTCTCAAATGTAAATCCTCGAAAAGTTGTTCATGTGAATAAAACTCATGGTTTTGTTAAACCTAAGTTTGTTCCAACTGAACCGTTATGCAAAAATGTGAACTCAAATGTAGTTCAAGTTGCGTATCTAAGACAAAGTCTAAGAAACCTGTAACTTATTCGCAAGTGGCTGACCAACAGTTGAATTCAACTAAATTTAACTTTTCTCAAGAAAACCAAAAGGTGCCCAAGACTTAGGCTTGGGCTGTTTTTTTGAACTAATCATTTTCATTGGTGTGTGGGGTACGTCCAAGACCATTTCTGGTGAAAACTGGATAATGGACACTGGATGTTCTCGTCATATTACTGGAAATCTCAACCACTACAAAACGTGAGAAATATTCAAGGATGTTATGTGGCGTTTGCTAGGAATTCTGGGGGTATGATCACACGAGAAGGTGAAGTTTCAAATGGGCGTATTACTTTTGAAAAAGTGAACTACTGTGATAATGTAGACCATAATTTATTGAGTGTGTCGCAAATCTGTGACAAGAAGTACACCACGATATTTACTGATAAAGAGTGTCTGATTCTGAAACCGGGATATGTGATTCCCGAGGACATGGTTGTCATGCGATCACCTCGATCAAATGATATTTATTTCTTAAATATGAGTTCTAAAGTATCAACATCGATCGAAACATGTTTTGTCTCGAAAGCAACCGAGAAAGATTCTATTCTATGGCATCGTAGAATGAGTCACATTCATGTTCGTAAGATGAATTATTTAATGGCCAATGACTTGGTTGAAGGCGTGTCTTTGAAGAACTTTAAGTTATCCGATCATTGTGTTGCTTGTAAAAAGGGCAAACAGAAGAAAAAGTCGCATCCTTCTAAAATATTGAAGTCCATTGATACACCGTTGGAAAGACTTCATATGGATCTTTTCGGTCCAGTGAATCGTGCAAGTATTTCGGGTGATTGGTATTGCTTGGTAGTTACCGATGATTACTCAAGATATTCGTGGGTCTTATTTATGAGTTCGAAAGATCAAACACCTGTTCTTGTTCAGAACTTAATTACTAAAATCGAATTACTTTACAAACATAAGGTGGAGAGAATTTGAAGTGACAATGGGACTGAATTTAAAAATACTGTATTAGATTTCTTTTGTGTTCAAAAGGAATTCATCGAGAATACAGTGCCCCATATGTCCCACAACAAAACGGTGTTGCTGAACGGAAGAATAGAACCTTGATTGAGGCAGCTAGAACTATGCTTGCTGATTCTAAACTTCCTGTCCATTTTTGGAATGAAGCGGTGAATACTGCATGTTATACACTTAATCGGGTTAACACGGTCAAAAGACTTAAAAAGAAAAGTTATGAGCTTTTGAATGGTCGAAAGCCTAACTTAAAGTACTTGGAACCTTTTGGGTGTCCGTGTACTATGCTTAAGAGGGATGGGGGTAAATTCGAAGAAAAGGCCATTGAGGGGTATTTCTTGGGTTATGCTTCTCCGAAGAAACGGGTATTTAATTTCTCGTCTGGTTGTGTTGAGGAATGGTATCATGTGGATTGTCAAAAATACATCACACCTCCTCAAGGGAAAGGTCCCGACTGGATGTTTGATTATGAAGGCTTATTTAATTCATTTACACCATCAACTGAGCAACCTGATGAATATTTGGTAAGAACTTACTTTGAAACTCAATTGGAAATTCCACGATTTCCAAGTTCTAACAATGTTTAAGTTCCAATCGTTGTTCCAATTGAAGATCCGGTTAATGAACCTCCGGCTTCTTTTGATTATGCTTCATCATCATCCGATGACAATCAGGTTGTTGATCAAGTAATTGATCTTGATAGTGATATTTCTCATTAACTTGGGGAACACTACACTAATTTATTCGAGAACGTCACTGTTCCAGAAAATGCGACTCTTTGGATTCATTCTTATCAACCGCAAGAAAACATCATTGGTGATCTTGATGTAGGTGTGCAAACTCGACATCAGATTGCTTCTTCTGGCGATGATCATGGTTTATGTGTTTATGCTGCGATGCATACTTCTGGGATAATTAATATGGCTAAGTACACTTGTTTTCTTTCGCAAGTTGAACCTTTGAATGTTCGTACGACACTAGCTGAACCATCTTGGGTTGAAGCTATGCTAGAAGAACTTCAATAATTTGCAAGATTAGGTGTATGGGATTTGATTGATCTTACCGCTAGAGTGAAGAAGCCAATTACTACGAAGTGGGTATTTAAGTGTAAAAAGGATGACCGAGGTGTTATTGTGAGGAACAAGGCACGGTTAGTAGTGCAAGGTTTTCATCAGCAAGAGGGTATTGACTACACAGAAGTATATGCTCCAGTTGCAAGACTGGAGTCTATACGAATCTTTTTAGCCTATGCATCTTACAAGAACATTAGAGTATATCAAATGGATGTCAAGAGTGCTTTTCTCAATGGTGAATTTCATGAGGAAGTGTTTGCTTTACAGCCTCCAAGTGTTGAAGACCCTGATTATCCTGACCGTGTTTACCGATTAAACAAAGCATTATATGGTCTTCACCAAGCCCCGAGAGCTTGGTATGGCATGCTCGCCGACCATCTGACGGATAATGGTTTCAAACGTGGCACTGTTGACTGCACTTTATTTTACAAAAAACATTGGTGATGATCTTCTCCTTGTTCAGATCTACGTGGTTGACATAATTTTTCGGTCAACAAACGATGCGTTGTGAAAGGAATTCGAGAAATCAATGTAGACCAAATTCGAAATGAGCTCGATGGGAGAGATGAATTTCTTCTTAGGGTTGCAGGTTCATCAGTCTGCGAATGGAATTTCATTCATCAGACTAAATATGTGAACGACGTCTTGAGCCGATTCAAGAAAACTGCCAGAAAAACCCCTTCAACTCCTCTTCCTGTGGGTCACAATTTATCACCGGATGAATTGGAGGATCCCGTTGATCCTACCCTTTATCGTGCTATGATTGGTTCTTTGATGTATCTTACTGCTTCTCGACCCGACATAATGTTTTCTGTTTGTTTGTGTGCTAGGTACCAAGCTAGTCCCCGAATGACTCACCTGGCAGCGATCAAACGTATTCTTCAATATTTGAGGGGCAATCCAGACATTGGGTTATGGTACCCCAAGGACGATACATTTGATCTTACCGCTTATTCAGACTCAGATAATGAAGGATGCAAGATTAATTTCAAGTCTACAACAGCAGGATGTCAATTCTTAGGAAGCCGGCTTGTTTCCTGGCAGTGTAAGAAGCAGACAACGGTCTCCACTTCAACCGCTGAAGTTGAGTATGTTGCAGCCTTAAGTTGCTGTTCCCAGGTTATGTGGATGCAACAACATCTTCGCGACTACGGTTTGAAGTTTCTTACTACTCCCACATTAATTGATAATTCTGTTGCCATTAGCATCACCAAATATCCCATACAACACTATAAAACGAAACATATCGAAATTCGATATCATTTCATACGGGATTGTTATGAAAAGAAATTAATTAACCTTGAGAAAGTACATACAGATTTTCAAAAAGCTGATTTATTCACCAAAGCATTTGATAAAACGCGTTTTCAATTTTTGCTTGGTTTAAATGGCTTGAAAACCTTGCTGATATCCTAAAATTAGGATAACTATCTTTATTTTAGTTTATTTTTATTTTAAGTTTTCTTTTGATTTTGGTTTTTAAGGGGGTAAATGAAAAATACAAAAATATTGTGTTTTAGTCTGTATAGATTAAAATCCAAAAATATTGAAAAATTTAAAATCCAAAAATAGTGTGTTCATGTATTTAGTTTTTATGTTTTAAAATTTGAAAAATCCAAAAACATTTCAAAAGTTGAAAAAGACAAAAAGATTGTGCAGTTTATTTTATTTATAAGAAAATTCTGAAATTTCGAAAAGATTGTGAATTTCTCGTTTGTACAGAAAAATCCGAAAAAGACAAAAAGATTGTGTTTTATGTTTTGTAAAGAGAAAAACCAAAAAAGATTTTGCTTACACTCGCTGAAAAATATGTCAATTACTGCTGTTTGAGGAACATATACTTGTATATGGTTGATCCTGATAATTTCCTGGAAATATTCAGAATAGCCATTTATCTGATAACGGATAGTAGTTGGGGTGTGTGTTATGCTTTTCAATTTATTTACTCACTGAAAATTACGTCGGTTATTAAAGTATGTGGAGCATGCTTGCATGTTTTGGTCATGTCATCTACTTGTAAATGAATAGGATAGCCATTAATCTATGGCCTTAAAGTAACTGTGGCAATTAAATTCTTTTTATTTTATGCTCCTCAAAATTTTGAGTTTTTGAAGGAAAAAGAGAAAATGATAGTACATTGATTATTTGACCCCATATCCAGTAAGAAATAAGCTTAAAAGACTGAGTGCTTAATCATTGGTGCATTGATAGGTCTTAAACAAGCTGTTAGAGTAAAGTAAGTGATATAAAACTAAAGAAAATCCAAATTGAAAGAGGTGTTAGTCTCTAGCAAAAGTCTCGGTAAGGATGGCAGAAATGTAATAACCGGTCATACTCAAGCCGTATAGTTATTGATCACCCAAAAATGTAATAAAGCAAATAACAAGCGTTAGGATTCTGGACACTGTGAGTCTTTATGCAGCTTAATCATATGGGTATTCATAAACATGAATATTTCACTCGCTTTTAGAGCAAACCAAAAGTCATTAAACTTGATCACTGCTGTACTTCGTACAATCTAAATTACTGACTTGATCAAAATCCGTTGTTAGTCATACAATTGTTCCTCCCTTGCGCGCGTCTCAATACCAATAAGAAACGGACCACAGTGGATACAATGTATGTAAGCCGACAGATGGACTCGTGCATACTCACTCACAGTAAAAGAAACTTGATGCATTGCTCAAAAGTTTCAATTGGTATTCAAAAATTTTGATTAACACTATAACGGTTTAAGTCAAGTTGGGGTGATTTGGCCAAAATCAAATTAAGCTTGAACCAAGATTAGAGGCTGATAGTTTCTGATATTCTGTGCGCTAATTGAACCCTAAATCATATTACAAAATTGCTTGAAGGCTTGTTATAAGATTTAAGTGGACAACAATATCAATGACCGACTTAACGCCAGTCATAATATTGCTGAAATATAAAACTGTGATGGAAGGGCATTTTGGTCAATATGATTCTCTACTCAAACTCAACAAAAACACAAAAATATGTACTGCTTTGAAAATCATAGAAAAACACAAAAAGATTGTCTATCTCTTAGTTCGGATATTTTTTTTGTAAATACATTCTTTAATTTTTTAAAAAATACCAAAAATATTTTACTTTTTCATTTTTTGTAAATACATTCTTTAAATTGTATTTTAAGTTATGTTTTAAAACATGCAACGAACCGTCCTACACTATTCCCACATCTTCCTTACACCTAAAGACACCCTGTTTAAAATTTTCCAAATTTTTCGACCTTCGAACTTCAGACTTTTGAGTATACCATTGTGTTCGTGAGGTATAGATGATCATTTCTTTGTGATTTTCGACAAAAACTATAAAGTTATGATAGGGTAATTATGTGACTTTGATATCAGGGTTTTTAAGGTTTTTGACACCTTGATTACTTGGATTAATACTCTTTTAATACACTTAAATTTGATATCATTTTGATCGGAATAGAATTCCGACACCCTTGGTGATCCTTAATCAGAATTTGATTATGGAATGTCGGGTTTATAATTTGATTGTTGTTTCAGGTGTTTAGACACTGTTCACACCCTCAATATCCTAACTTATTTGTTGGTATAAAACCTCATAAACTTTATTGTTTGCTTCGCAATGAGTTTCCGAGACTTGTTAAGTCGCTTGTTCGGCTACTCATCGTAAATTATGGAGTAATTGATCTCCGATTTGAAGCTTTGACTTTCTGTATTCTTGTCAATTTTGACCTTGACCATGACAGTCAAAGAGTAAGCCTTTACTGGCTATTCGTTATTCTTAGCGAATTGGAACTTATTTGTGTCCAATTCGTTAAGAAGACACACGAATTAGAATAGCAAATCGTCCACTTAACGAATCAGATATGGATTCGTCAATTTGAAACGAACAAGAAGTTAGTTTGTTATTATTAATAGTTAATTCTCTTGTTCTTCTTCGTTAACTTATTTACTTGATAGAGAATCAATTGATTCGTTACATTTCTGTAACGAATCAGATTGATATTTTAACGAATGACATTTCAAATATAATTATTTAATTTATGAGTCTAAACACGTCGATACATTGATAACACACGAAATCTAAAAATAATTATACTATCTCTTGATAGATATATAAGTGCTTAAAGTATATAATATTCTTATCGTTCCTAAACTTTCACATTACTTATATTCGTTTATGTTTATTCAGTATAATGGCTGGTCAAATGGATCAAGACCCACCTGCTGCTCCCCAAGAACAACAACAACATCAAGAAAAAGCTGAAGTACCGTTGCTACCATTTGACAAGAATCACAACATCTGTGCTTATGTTGATCCAGATGTTGCTGACGTAGCTGTGTTTGGGGATGTATTGGCATTTTTACGACGTTCGATGATATACTATGCTATAAATGCTCGACCCATTGTCTATCTCAGCATTATTAGGCAGTTCTGGAATACTGCTGAGTTTGTTGAAGTAGAGAATCACATTCGAGCCACAATTAATCAAACTCTTATCATAGTGGATGTTGAAGTGATTCGACGTGTGCTTCGGTTTGGAGACAATGATAATAACGCAAGTGAGTTCGGCAAGGAATTAATCAAGGGTTTGTTTACACGTGTACGTTATGGTGGAGATATTGAAGAGTCTATGTTTAATAAGAATGGACTGTACCCACCCTGTAAGTATCTTCTACACGTATTAATTCATTGTTTGGGTGGTCGTCGAGGTGGATTTGATGAATTCCGAATCAGTTTGCAATCGGATTTTGTGGCACTTGTTCTGAACAAGCCATTTAACTTCTCAGAGCTGGTCTTCGATCATTTGAAAGAGCAAGTTCAGCAGACAGCTCAGAAGAAGAAGTTCTTAATGTATCCACGATTTCTGCAGTTGATAATACAAGACTTGATACCAAACTTGGTTATTGATCGAACATTGGTTGACGATGTGCTTCCTTTGGAACACATGAAGGCAAATACTGTGCGTAGAATGTCGCTTTATCGCAAGGATAGACCACAGGAAAAACATATGATTGGTCATATTATTAATCCTGATTATGAATGTCCTCCCGAGGATCGCTGGATCAATGATGACTTGGATTTCGAGCGTGAGGGGGGAGAAGGTGGGAACGATAATGGTGGAGATGGTGGAAATGGTGGTACTGGTGATGCAGCTCTTCGAGAATAACAAGCTGCAGTCGATTCCGTGTTAGCTGCCACAATTGCAGCTCAACGAGAACGGAAACGAAAGGGTAAAGCACCGGCATCTGAAATTCCAGCAAAGAGACGTGTATCAGCTGGAGCTGTTGTAATTATTGGAATTCCACCGTCTCGTCCAACTATTTCTTAACGCCCTGAAGTGTCACTTACTACTAGCACTTCGGCGCTTACCTTTACGACGACGATGGTTCCTCATGATAGGCTTGGTATGATTCCTCAAATGGCTTTATCTGAAATACCAATGCCTTCTGCTACACTTTCTACTGTTCCCCCAACAACGTCAATGGGTCCTCCTCCACCGAGTGATGTCTCATTTATGAGAATTACACGGCCTCAGGGACCAATCCAACCAGTTCATCCATCTCTGTATAACATGCCACCACACCGTCAGACGGATATGCTTTTGAACCTTCTTCATCTGTATGAAAATCAGATGTCTGCTGACCGGCTCAATCAAGAACGCCTAATGAAGAATCAAAGAAGGCTGATGAGTTATGTTTCATTTTGTCAAAAGGAGACGAAAGAGCTTCGTGCGATTGTTGAGTCTTAGGGGGGGGGGGTGAAACTCAAAGAACAAGAGGATCTGATCTTGCAGTTAACTGGCAAAGATGATGGTTTAAAGAAGCTCAAGAACGATGAAGAAGATCCTGATGAGTCTGGTGCAGGAGGTGAGCCTAAACAAATGCACAGCTCATCTTCAGGTGCAGGTACTAGTGGAGGTGGTGATTCGGATAAGCAGGTTATTGTGTATGTTGATCCTACAGCTGTCAAACCTATCGCGGTGATAGAAGCCGATACTGTTATATATGTTGATGGAACGGGGGTGGTAAGGAGTGTGGTAAACAGGAATGAGATTAAGGTTGATCGGTTAGTTGAGCGATCATTAACACGAGAGCAAATTTCATTACTGCTTGGTTTAAATGATGAAAAGTTGACCGTGCTAGAGGCAGAACCTGACATTGAGGTATTGAATAATGAAGAGATCTTAAATGATCCAACTGTTGAGATGAATACATATTATATTTATGAATATGAGGAAGTGGAGGTTGAAGACGTCACTGCTGAGAAGTATCCCAACTTGTTTCAACACACAAACGTTGATCAAGGTGCTCCAGTATTCAGAGAACAAACGTTTAAAGCTGCTGAAGATAATCTAGAGAAGGCATCTAAGGGTAAACGGGTGGTTGATACTGAGGTTAGGTCACTTGAAAATTTGACTGATGCTGACATTGCTAGATGGTTTGGGTATCGAAGCATGAGAACCCGTAAGATTATAGATGCGTACCGGTATGTGGATAAAGAGCAGAAGGACGAAGCTGCTGCTCGTGCCAAGGCCAACCAAATGACTTCATTCAAGACGGTGTCAAAGGTTTAAGGTAACATTATTTCTTGGTAATATGATTATGAGCTTAAGGTGTGCATTGTGAAATGGGAAAAGGGGGTTCAGTATTATGAGAAGATAATGGACGTTCTTACTTTACCGCGTTGGGATGTTCGTACCCTCGCGTGTCGTCCATTTATCAACCGTGGGGGTGATCGGATAGCAGATTGGTTCCATTAACATCTGTTATTTGAAGTCAACCATAGATTTAAGTTCCTCAAGCCCCAGGTTCCAACCAGGAAACTTATTGATGAGATTGATCCAAGAACGGGTTGGAGAAAGTTGGTTCTCAAGGTCAAGCTATCAAAGACCATGAAGCGGGTACCAGTGAAGACCTTGAATCAACACATGCATCTATCCTTTAACTGCTGGTATTATGACAACCGAACCGGCGAGGCCGTCATGTCTTGGGAAAGGGTCTAAAGACTGAGCTGATTAAGATTATCGACCCAATGTGGTTGGTGAATTTAACCGAGACTGATAATGACGTGCTACACAAGAACAAGATTCTGTTTGAGCACAATGAAGACTGTGATCTGGCTATGAAATTCCAACGCGTGGTGCATGTATGTTATGAGAATGGGATTCATAGCTGCAGAGATTGGCAGTCCAAGCGCTTAAAGTTATTTAAAAGACAAAGAGCTCAAGACGAGGGGGTGTCTGTTAGTGCACGGTCTTGCGTCTCGAGTCTTTGTATTTAATGTTAATGTAATTGTCGTTTATCTATGTAATAAATTATTAATGTATTAGTCTAGTTCGCTAAGGATGTTTAGCGAACTAGAGATAAGTTAATTATCCTCCTGATTGGTTAAGGATGTTTAACGAATCAGGGGGTGATTCCTTAAGAGTATTTCATTTAATGTATGTAATGAAGTGGACTCTAGTTTGTTAGGGGATGTTAACGAACTAGGTCCATCTTCTATTTATAGGTGAACACTGTTCACAATTAAGTTAAGTTTTGAGAATTATTTTATCTAACCTCCGTCCAGATCTACTCTCAATCTTCATTAACGTATTCAATCTTAATATTATACATACATATATATACAACTAATACTAATACTATTATATTACATATAATCAATAGCATCATGAACTAGATCCTCATAATCGGTTAAGTAATCTTAGATCCGAGATCGATTTAGGAGTGCATAGGGAGTTCTCGTCAACAAGTCAATCGAGAACTCTTAGTTTGACCACACGTTTTCGGTCAAACTTTATGAGAAAAACCCTTTGAGTTTCTCCTTGAACTCCGGGTCATTTTCTCCAAGATAGCAAAATCCGCCATGGAATGAAACCTGCAACTTCATGTACTTATCTCCCATCGCGCACAAAACTCACAACCTTTTAATCTCAATCCTAAGCAATAATTATCACATTCAACCGTCGATATATAGCTTTCACGATAGCCTAAAAGAGGTTCCCATTTACATTCGATGATTTACCTGTTGATCAAGAAATACCAGGAGATTATCTTGAATAATAAAATTCTTTTATAACTTAAGGCACAAAAACCCAAAGGTTTTCGGCTTGGAGAAAGTTTGAGAGTGTGAGAATTGAAAGACGTAAAGCCAATAATGCAGACTAAATTCCTATTATATAAAGTTATCTAATTTCGGGCCGAAAAACCTAATTGGCCGAGAATTTAAAGTGAGCCAGGCCCAAGATATTTTGTTCTAACCAAAATATAATGGGTCACATAGGTTGTAAGTATAGTTAAATCCAACACGGGCGTGATCCATGGTTTTAAAACAGATTCCTAATAGCATCCATTTCGACGAGAGTAATTAAAAGGTAAAAATAAAATAAAAATAAAATGAAGAAAAAAAACAATAAATAAAACAAAATTTAATCACTCGGTCATCTTATAATTTTGACAAACCTTTTGGGATCATATTTCAGTTTTGTTAAAAATGCAGCCTTTAAAGAAAAGATTCGAACACAGTATCACATTGATTAAGATGCTTTCACAAATATCATGTTCAACGTTATTATGACATAAAGAAACATGCTGATAGCATGTATAATAGACTTAGCATGTTTCATTTCGTCAATGATACGAGTTAGGTTTAATTTGGCATAAATCTTAGATGGACAACACTCATGGACATGTGATTCCTTCTATCTCTTCTTAAAGCGTATTTAGCTTTCCCCAGATCACCCCAATTTGACTCCAACCCCCTATTGCTTGATCAAAAAGGCTTTTATAGATAATAATAATACTTTTAAGCTTTAAGGTTTACCGTTGGACTTACAAGCTGTCCGGACTTACACGCCTTACATTCAGAGTGTTTAGGACTTATTTGAATGCCCTTCCATGTAGTTCTAGTTTGACCCTTTATGCTTTAAAAATGAGATTTTAGAATTATATATATATATATATATATATATATATATATATATATATATATATATGAAACTCAATTTTTTTTCTTTTTTTATTTGTGATCAAGACACTAGCAGGCTCGTGTATGACTGGGTAATTACTTTTCTGCCTATCATTCGGAGAGATGTATATGAAGACATGCACATTTCTTCAAAATGACTCTCCACAGTAAGTTTTGCATATTACGCATCATGGAAAGCTACCATGCAAATCAATGATTGTTCTAGAGCCTTTTAAGCCTAGTAACTTCACCCGTTGGCACACATAATCAATTTTCCTCTCATTTTCCAAAGGTTGGATCCATTTTCATCTGAAAATATTTTAAAGCTTTTAAAAAGTTGCTAACTGAATAATCATATCACTTCCCAAAGAATTATAGAAGACAATTTAAAACTCAGTCGCCCCCCGTCGCACTTAGTTTTCTGGTGAATGGCTATCCCGTAAGTCCACACATGGGTAATAGGACCAAACACATATATTAATAAATGTCCCTCAAACTTAGAGCAACCAACATAATTTTAAGTGAAAGAATTAAAAACAAAACACATAACAATCGCCCAAGATTCTTTCAGTCATTAGGTGAATGGCTATCCTGTATGTCTACAAGTAGATGACATGACCAAACATATACAGAATATGTCCTTCAAACATAAGGAACCGACATAAATTTAAGCAAAAGTGAAGAAACCTTTTCTTAATAATAAAACACACATACACACACACACACACACACACACACACACTCTTTTTTGAAAATTTTAAATTTTCTTCCCATAAATTTGTACAAATTAAGAAATATGTACAAATTTAACCCCAAAAGACTCAATCATCGAAATGAAGCATTTTAAGAAACCTCACAAGCACATTAAATCTTGATGTTCTGACCGGTTTTGTAAATAAGTCCGCCACATTGTTCTTAGTGTGAACTTGCTCAAGATGAATCAATTTACGGTCATAACAGTCACGAATAAAATGGATTTTAATATCGATGTGCTTGGTTTTTGAATGTTGAACCGATTTTTTTAACATAAGCAATAGCAGCATCATTATCACAAAAGATTTGGGTGCCAAGAAATTCCAAAGCGTAGTCTTGCAATTGATGTTGCATCTAGATAACTTGTGAGCAGCAAGCTGACACCGCAACATATTCAGCATCGGTAGTGGACGTGGACACCGTTTGTTGTTTCTTGCACTTCGATGAAATGAGTCAACCGCCCAAGAATTTACAACCAGCAGATGTGGATTTCCTGTCAATGTCATCTCCACCATAATTGCTATCAGCAAAAGCACATAAATTAAATTCTGAGTTTTTGGGATACCAAAGACCTAACTTCAGTTGCCCTTTCATGTATCTAAAAATACGTTTAGCATCAAATAAATGAGAGAGTTTAGGGTTAGCCTGGAAACAGACACATTGACAAACGGCGAACATGATGTCAGGGCGACTTGCGGTGAGATACATCAGGGATCCGATCATTGATCGATAGTACGTTTGATCTACGGGATTCCCTTCAGGATCAGAAGACATAAGAGGTCTTTCCGCCATAGGAGTTGTCGCGCTCTTAGAGTCTTGAAACTCAAACTTTGCAAGCATATATTCAACATACTTTCCTTGATGCAACAAAATCCCCGTCAAACTCTGACGAACCTGTAATCCCAGAAACGTTGTCATCTCCTCAACGAACTCATTTCAAATATTTTCTTCATCACTTCTTCAAATTCAGAACACAATTCAGTACTTGTAAATTCGAAAATGATGTCATCCACATAAATCTGGACCAGAATCAGATCTTTCCTATCAGTTTTAAGGAACAGAGTTTGATCAATGGTTCCTCTCTGGTTACCATGCCCCAGAAGATGAGCAGTCAAGGTTGTATACACGCCGAGGCGCTTGATGAAGACCATACAGTGTTTTATCTAACATGTAGACATGAGTTGGATTCGTTGAGTCAACAAACCCCGGTGGCTGATCAACATAAATCTCCTCCTTAACTTCTCCATACAGAAACACGGTTTTGACATCCATCTGATAGACCATAAATCCCATATAGGAAGCATATGCCAGAAAAATATAAATGGCCTCAAGTCTAGCCACACGAGCATACACTTCAGTGTAGTCTAAGCCTTCAACCTGACGAAAACCACGAACGATGAGCTGAGCTTTATTTCGAAAGATAACCCTCGTATCATCGTGCTTGTTGCGGAAAACCCATCTTGTATCTAACGCTTTTTTTTCCAACTGGTAGATCGACCAATCTCCAAACTTTGAGCTTATCAAACTGATTTAATTCCTCATGCATAGCATCCACCCAGCTTGGTTCTTGAAGTGCCATTTCCACTGACTTAGGCTCAATATGAGAGATAAAACAAGAAAACAAACAACTGTTGATGTGTCCGGTCTGACTTCTGGTGGACACGCCTGTTTCAAGAGGACCTATGACAATGTCAATTGGATGATCTCGCTGAATTCTTGATGGAATTGATTGCCCGGGAAAAGAACAGGTGGAAGGTAAGTTTGATAAATCTTCAAGGATTTCAGTGAGAGGGTTCTTCTCTCCATATGTCACTGTATTGTGTGAGTACGACGTACTGGCAATGTATTCATTAGGAATAACATCTGGGAATAAGGTACTTCCGAAATTTTAACGAATCGGACTCTCCCCCTCAACTGATGGAGTATTGACAACAGGTGTTTATGAAGACACAGTTTCGGTAACCTTTTTTTGTTGATTGTATGACGATGGCTGAGTGGTGTACAGTGATTCTGAGGGATCGATTCCCAAAACTGGAGATATGTGAGAATCAGCAGGTAAGTCTTTTTCCTCATCAACAGAATTTGAAACATCGACACCCTAAATCTCTGTATGGACAACTAGAAACACATTAAAGGGCATAAAGAGTTCATTATAATCAAACAGCCAGTCGGGACCAACACGAGCATCTGTCTCGTTCTCTTCCAACCAACGCATGTCATACGATTTCATTATCTTCTTAGTTGACTTGTTGTAGACTCTGTAGGCTGTATGGCCAACATATATTACAAAGTAGCAATCATCAGCTTTGGCCCCAAACTTTGGAGTCGATTCAAGATTCAGCAGAGTACATGGACCGCCAAACGCCAGAAAGTGAGCAACTGTGGGCTTGTGACCATAGACAATCTCACATGAAGTCTTCATTTGAGATTTGTTGATCAGCACCCGATTTTGAACATAACATGCCATGTTAACAGCCTCTTCCCAGAAGAACAATGGCAGCTTTGAATCACACAACATGGTTCTTGCTGCATCAATAAGAGTTATGTTCCTCCGTTCAGCAATACCATTTTGTTGCGGTTTCTGAGCTAAATTGTAATGTTGAAGCACTCTCTTTTCGACACAGAAATAATTTAATATAGAGTTCTGACGGGTGGTCCATGGGATAACCCTTAATTGATTTAAAGCCGTAATAATCATATTTTGTATTGGTTTATTTGGTGGAATTAGATGACTACGGTATTATTGATGAATTGTAGGTACAAAGGAGGTTCCGGAGCGATTATGGTGTATAACGAATAAGCCTAAGGAACCGGAGACGCGAAAGAAGTGAAAACGAGAAGGCACGATGGAAGTCCACCGTGGCCCACGGTTTAGACCGTGGGACACGGTCCAAAACACATAATGAAACAGAAGCCACCGTACCGTGGCTGGTACGGTGGCCGTGGAGCTCACCGTGGCTCACGGTCCAACCGTGGGCCACGGTCTAGTTTTTCCAGAAATCCACCGTGACCCACGGTGTAGACCGTGGGCCACGGTGCGGTTCGTAACTGCCGAATTCTCTTTGTTTATTACTCGTGTTTGGGCTGTCTTTTGAGATATCTTTCATTCCAAACAAGCTTGGGCGACTTTTTGAGAGCAAGAACAATACTTTGGTAATTCTTATCATTAGTTTGGGTTTGTGATGTGTATGATTATCCTAATTGATGTGATGTTGAATCAAACTATGTGTGGCTAATCATCTTTATGTTCTCTCCCAAATTGTAAGGTTTTCAATTGGATTACTTGTTATTCGCTTTTGTTATTTGTGGGATAATCTGTTGATCTTATGAATATATTGCTATGGTTATTGTGAGTTTGTATTGTAATTGTTAGTATGATTTGAACTCGTGTTCTTGACTATCCGTTCTTGGTGCCATAGGCAATCGAGATTTAGTAGAAGAGAATTAGGGTTAATAATACTAAACTGATTTTTTAGTGACAACCTTGCGGTTTTGTAATCCAAGTACTTAGTCCTCTTTTATCACAATCAATTGCATTTTCACAAAACTATATTCGTGTAGTTCATTCAACAAATAAGCGTTAACTTGATCAACATTGGAAACCTGAAATCGGGAGAGAGCATTGTTTCTATTATTGTTTAAAAACTCGTTTAATTGTTATAGTTATTTTCATTAATCAAATCAATTAACCAAATCATTGAATTTATTTTCTGCACTTAGTTTAATATAGTTAAATTTTATAGCTACTTAGTAACGCATTTTCCACAAACTCCCTGTGTTCGATACCCGCTTATCACTATCTAATAGTTGTAATCGGTTTATTTTTGAGTGAGTCTTCGACCTCACTTCAAGTTCTTGAATTACGTGCCATTGTCACATCGAATACCCTTAAGCTTAAGTTGAGCTGATTCTCCATAAGCACCACGAAGCGTTTAATCAATTATGCCGTTTCGCACTAATTTGACAAGAAAAACACCCAAGTAAACGTGAGTAATCATCAGTAATAACAAGACAATAAGAGCTGCGAAGAAGACTCAAAACATGAACAGGACCAAACAGGTCCATATGCAGCAACTGAAATACTAATGAAATGGTATTAATTAGTTTTGGCTTATGAGGTTTACGATTGTGTTTACCCAAAGCACAAGCCACACATTTTTCAATAGTAACAATATCTTTGACGGTTAAACCACGCACCAAGTTGTTTTTAGTAAGACGATTTAGATTTTTAATATTTGCATGACCAAGACGACGATGCCAAAGCATGGCATTATGTTCTGACACTTTTGAAAACAAGCATGTTATTTCATCAAAAACATTTTTGTTTATGTCGATCACATAAGCATTATCTTTTCTTTATGATATAACTAGAACCCAATCTTTTGGTATGATGATACCAGGTTTTAAAATCAAACACTCTTTGTTAGTGAAATGGGTTGAAAAACCTTTATCACAGATCTGCGAGACACATAACAGACTGTGCTTCAATTCAGGAACAAAATTAACATCTTCAAACTTTAAAACACCATTAATTACAATACCCTTCTGCTTAATATTCCCTTTCTCTTCTCCTGCAAAGGAAACATACCCACCGTTAAAGATTTGAATGTCGTGTATTTGGGAAATGTCTCATGTCATGTGCCTGGAACAGCCACTATCAACATTCCAAGGTCAAATGATATTCCTCCATAGTTGTTCCTACACGATGTGCGAGATTAGTTAGACTTAGGTACCCAGTCCATGGTAACACTGGATAAACCTGATTCATCTACACTTGTCACGGGTTGCCATGACATATCTTCCCGATTATCTAATATAGAATTCGATGCCTTTTTCACCGGAGACTTAGGCAACCATTCATGTCTACTTTTATAAGAATTACTGTTATTTGCATGAATGGATGGCTTAGTCTCAGGTTTGCGAGTGGGAGACACAGATGAATTTGTCTTCCTAACTTGTTTCAGTCCAGGAACCGAGTCGGTTCTTGAGACAGAAACACAATTTCTACCACCCTTACGAAACATTATTGGCTTGGTCTGATGAGGACTAAACCTACCAGATTTGTTTTTGTTCCAATCACCGTCAAAGGGATTTTCCTTGTGATACCCGAAGTCTCTTCGATAGCTATTACGAGGCATATTCCTCTGATAGAATCCGTAATATGGGACATATGGACTGTGTGGACAGTTTTTAGCGATATGACCAGGAGTGCCATAATTAAAACACGTTAAACATTTATATGAAATTCATTGTGGTCAACTCCTTGTATGGACCTGCTGTGTAAGCCAGTTCGCTTTGCTTGGCGTTTACCACTTGATAAATTGTTTGGTTTATCACACTTTTGATCATTAGAGCATCCTTGGTTAACAACTTAGGCGATGAGTATTTATTAGAATTTTTTGTATTTTTAAACTTATTTAAAGACACATCACCAGATTTCATAGTTTTAAAGGAATCAACCACACAATTGTCTTTGCTCTTAAACCAGAGCCCACACAAACAGTTGAAGTAATAGAATTTAAAACATGTAATTTAAAGAAACATCAGAATTAATGTCTTTATTATTTGAAACACATGAATCATCATTCTCATCAGTCCAATCCTCAACGACTACTTTATCTGCACATGAGGCAAACACATTAGAATCGTTCACTCATGAAGTGGACGCAGTACAATTTACTGAGTCGGAAGAAACTTTGCCATTTTTTAGCTGGTTTACCATACTGCGTGCCTTTTACCTCTTCTTCCTGCTCTTTGGTAAGAGAAAGACCAGTGTAGTTTGTCATTATATGGTGGGGGTACAAGACTGTATCCTATACCCTCAACCTCGTTTTCTTTCCACGATAATTGATTTTGAATCATAGAATTGGCCACTTTACTGGAACTATCGAATTTTCTAAAGTTTAGCTCAGCCCTTTAAATTTATTAGTTAGATTTGAAATTTCTAACTTATAGGCTTCCAATTCAACAGTTATTCAGCAATATTCTGTTTGGCATCGAGGTGGTGACAACATTTAATACTAAAATAAGACTGGAGTTTAGAAAATCCCTTTTCTGTGCCTCTATTTTATCTTTGAAAGCTTTCTAATTCTTCTTGAGATTAAAATTTTCGGATTTTACTACTTCCATTTCCCTAAGTTATTATTATGGGACTTATATAGATCTACTTTATCAATACAGATTTGAGAACATATATGAAAGCTTACCCTCGAATGAGCTGGAATGAGTGAAAGCCATGAAAGGAAATTGAAGCTCCTTAACTTGTTCCTCAACAGCATTTTCTTCTTTAACAGCTTCAACATGAGCAAAATTTGCAGTTTGATTGCTTATGTTGAGGGCTACCATTTGATCAGTCTAGGAAAATTGTTGAGCTACCAAACCTCATTCACCGTCACCCGTACCTACGCCACTTTCTCCTCTAACATTCCCCACTGGGACCAGCGCTCTTTCTCTGTTTCCTTCTTTCGTTGGGTTAGTGCATTCACGAGCAAAGTGACCCGTCTTGTGACAGTTGGAGCACCTCAGAGTATCCTTGTTAGATACCCACCTTTTGATTTGTTGGCACATTCCAGTTGTTTTCTGCATGTTCTCTTAGTAAACTTCTTTGCACTAACCACCGCCATGGCGATTTGCCCAGATATGTCCATTTCTTCTGCATCATCATGATGAATTTGATCTAGCTTAGCGACTACCACTGGTTGAACTAGATCTCCAGCAAGAAAAGCATTATAGCAATTCATGAATCGCACCACTAATGCAATGTTTTCCTGAGTCTCCTTTGAAATGAATGGAGTCTGACTGGAAGATTGACTTGAAGATGCAGTAGAGGGCTGGGACTTAGCAGCTGGAGTAGTTGGTTGAGCGGACTAAGGAAAGAACACAGGAGCTGGTTGTGGCGATGCTGGAGAGAATTGACCCTAAGAAGACTTGAACATTGAGAAATTATTCTGAAGCTGATACTGCTGAGTATACTATCCTTGAGAGGCCTTAAACATCGAGAAGTTGTCTTGTGAGATAAGTGCATTGTTAATAGCAGCACTGTAGCCAGCTGCACTATAAGAGTTTGCATGGTTTATGGCACTCTTCTTGTCATCCATGTCACATGCCTTGATGATTGCTATAACTTCTGACAGAGTTAGCTTGTTGAGATCTTTTGTCTTTTTTATCACAACAACATTCATATCCCAGCTTTGAGGTAGGGAGTTTATCAGCTTATTGTTTGTTTCAGCAGCAGTCAGACTAATATTAGCCGATCTCATATCAGTCACAAGACATATGAATCTCTGTAGCTGAGTCTCCAATGACTCTCCCAGAATGTGATTAAACATATTGAACTTCTGTTACAGAAGATCTTGGCGACTTCTCCTCCTTTCCTCATTTCCCTCATACACTTCAATTAGGGCTTCCCATAGAGCTTTAGCATACTGTAATTCTCTAAAACCCAAAGCAATCTCAGGTGAGAGTTCCATGGTTAAAGTAGAAAGCGCCTTGTCATCCTCTTCGATCTTCTTAAAATCAGCCTCATCATACAGTGCAACAGGTTTCACAGCAACCTCTTGAGTGTTTTCACGTTGGTATCTGATAACTTGAGGACCTCTAACAATACTCCTCCATAACTTAGCATCCTTCATTTTAACATATTTCTCAAACCTGAACTTCCACTCGCTAAAACCCCTCATGAGATAGCATACAGGGTATACGAGTAGCAGTTCCCATTATGGAGTCCAACTCTTGATGCAGTGTGGCATTAGTTGATCCCTTTGTTATTTGGTCTATTTTAATAAGATTGGTCCAGTAAACAATGTCCAAGTTTTTTATTAATTAGACTAAGGCCCAAAACTGATAAGGCCCAAGTAAATAGTCCATTCAAGAACTAGGATGATCAGCAGAGAACACTTGTTGACCGAAAATAGAATGTTGACCGAGAACAACCAATTTTAG